>NC_140568.1:28498053-28785553 GCF_057381845.1 Rhamphochromis longiceps | reverse complement strand
AGCAGTTCAGCAGGTTCTCAGTCATCATGGCAGCTTAACCTGGTCGTTTTAAAAGCAAGTCCATAACCATGGAAAGTCTCTTCGTGGTCAAATGATTGTTTCTGTTTTTGCTTGTTTGTTTTTTATAACCTCAGTGCCTATACACCAAGTTGCTAAGATTTTTTTAATATATGTCACAGTTTATGTATATGTGGAAATATTAAACATCCAGAGAAATATCATGTCGTATCAATTATTTTGTCATGACACACTTACATTTTCTGACATCCTCTCCCACAGTACTACCGGGCGACCGTGGCTCAGGGGGTTGGGAAGCGTATCTGTAACCGGAAGGTCGCCGGTTCGATCCCTGGGCTCTCTGTCCTGGTCGTTGTGTCCTTGGGCAAGACACTTTACCCTACTTGCCTACTGGTGCTGGCCAGAGGGGCCGATGGCGCGAAATGGCAGCCTCGCTTCTGTCAGTCTGCCCCAGGGCAGCTGTGGCTACAACCGTAGCTTGCCTCCACCAGTGTATGAATGCGAGAGTGAATGAATAGTGGCATTGTAAAGCGCTTTGGGTGCCTTGAAAAGCGCTATATATATATATATATATATATATATATATATATATAAGATCTCAGCCTGGGCGTTTACTGTCTTATGTAGTCTGGAAGATGAGTGGATGGTGGGGTGGGTGCAGTTTTCTCTCTGGTGGGGTTGGGTGGACTGTCCCGGGCTCTGTGGGGCCGGGGGGCGCTGCTGCACTGGGCCCCGGTCTGGATGGGCCTGGGCCCCCTTTCCCTGGCGGGTCGCGGAGTATGGGAGTGCCTACTGGGGTCAGCGGGGGAGCTGGCCCCAGGGAGGGGTTACCTGCCCCTCCCTTCCTTCCCTCCCCATCTCCAGCTGCCTCCCTCTTCCCGCTCCACCACAACCACCCACACATGCAGGGCCTTGGAGTAGGGGTATGTCACCAGGGTGCAGAGGAGGCTACCCCCCCCCCCCCCCCCCCTGTCCCCTTCTAGCTGCCTCTGCCTCAATTTTATCCCACAACTTAGACATTCACATTATTCACACTCTCATTACACATACATATAGGATCTTGGGGGTGGGCACAATCACGGAGTCCAAATTACCATCAGGGTGTACACCTCACCCCTGGCGTCGTTGCCCACCTCTCAATTTTAAATACACTTAGACATTGAGGGCTAGCAGGAGGGACTATGCGCTTACCTGCTGCTCCTTGGCAGGTAGCTCCATGCCCTCCTGGGTTTTAATTGCACCTTAGAACACACATGCATCAACACTACAATGAGCGGGTGGAGTGAGGTTTGGAGTCTTCTCCCACCCCCGTTCTCTGCGGCCTGCTGGAGCGGGAGGGCTAGGAGGAGTTGGCCGTCCGACTGCGGTCTGGGGTGTGGGGCCTCCCTGCTGCTACGGAGTCGGGGTGGTCTGCCTCTCCCCACCGCAGGGAAAAGGGTAACACCACCTTGGTCTGGGTGCAGTTTCCCCCTCCAGGGGCAAGGGTACCTAGACCCGGTTTGTAGAGTACGCTTGGGGAGTGTGATCGTGTGTACAGCGTCTCTTTATGTCTGTCTCCACGTTGGTTGAGTGTGGAGTGAGTGCATATGAGAGCATTGGGGGGGGGGGAATGGATGTTTGTGTCTGTGTGTGCCTGTATGTCTGTGTCTATATGTCAGGTTGGGTATCAGACGCCACCTCTCTGGGGACACCTCAGGCCCACCACCACTTCCCCTGCCAGTGGCGGACTCCCTCAGGTGTCGGTGCGTTGGTGGTTCTTTGTGTCTGGGGGTGGGCGTCCAGGTACACACCGGCTCACTCCTTGGCGGTCGCTTATCGGGGCCTGGAGCCTAGGGCTCGCTTGGGCCCCTTCGGAGGTTGGGTGCCCCCGGCCTCTCGGCCTGGGGCTCGGTCACTCAGGCACAGCTGGGGGCCGGCGGAGCTCATGGGCGCGTCACTGCAACTCCCCCTGGCTTCTGCTCCGCGGCTGCTGAGTGAGCCCTCATCTGGGACTCTCCTCAGCTCTTACTGGAACAGTGGCGCGGCTGCCCCTCTGTTGGTCTTCCTTGGTCTCTTGTGTTCTGGGGGCCTCTGGATGTCTGGAGTTTTGATCTCCTCCATACCCGCTTCACAACCCGGAGGACGGGGCTGTGGCCCCCCCACACACTCCCTAGCAGATCATTACATGGAGAAACCTTTGGAATGCAAGCGCGCGGATCCACACAGGTATGCACACGGGTGTTCACTGCTCGTAGACCCAAATTACACCTTTCTTGGCTGCTACTTCGAAGCACATCTGTCCTGCGTGCTGCACAACAACATTGAATATTTAGTATTTACTGCTGTTTACACTTAGCTAGATTAATGCGATGGTGTTGTGTTTAGTATGTTGCTTTGTTTTTTTTTTCTGCTTGTTTTCTATTCTTCTCTCAACAGGTGATCCAGGAGATTTTTATTTTTTTTCTCCCCCCCTTTCTCACTGTCCCTCTCCCCTTCTGTTTTTCCTTTCCTTCCTCTTTCTTTCTCCCTTTCCTATCCCTCATTCATGTCTGTCCCGTCTGTAACATCTGAAAATAAAATATAATAAATAATAAAAACAAAGATCGACCAAATGGACCAATACGGCAATGCCACGATGATCCATTTGGCAAAGTAAATCCATTGGGTATCCTTGTTGGTCTTCAGACAACAATTCTGATGGCTAAAGAACCAAATGGGACAGGCAAAAAAAAAAAAAAAAAAAGCGCTATATAAATCCAATCCATTATTATTATTATTATTATTATTATTATTATTATTACCCAACCCGATATCACGGCCAAGTGTGTAATAGACACATTGGTCCACTGTGACCACTGGAAATGGACACACATGCAGAAATTGTATCATCAGAAAGGGGACATGATTTAGTTAAAGCCAAGAAGTCAGTAGTTAGCAAAAAAGGTATGAATTACATCGCCAGAAACACTTAAGTTAATCTGCACATATAATTGTGGTAAAAATGTCTGTTTAAACATTTTCCCATGATTACTTTCAAATTGTATTGAATTAAAATATTGTCGTCTGCTGTTACTGCAGCTTACTGCAACTTCTGCATGCGTGTCCATTTCACACTCTGGAGAGGCAAAGCGTGAAATGGACACTTTGGATGGGCGTGTCTATTACACGTTTTACTGTGATAGTGGGTTGCATTACCATTTACACTGTAGGGTTGTAGCTACTGGAGGATTCAGTGACAGGAAAACATGAAGACCGTAGAAAAAAATGTAGCTTGTAATATAAAATGGTTTGTTTGGATCAATGTGACAAGGATGCAGAGACAAAAGGTACTTTTTTTTTTCTTATATAGCACTCACAAATTTTAACTATGATAAGCAAGAAATCAAGCTCATAGGGTGCTTTAATTCAGAGGCATGTCAGGAATCCATTGACAACTTGTCATAAAAAAAAGTTTACATCGTGCAGCACATGTTCCAAAAGCTGCTTGCCCAAAAACATGTTGACATTACATGAAAACTGATGAGAAGAATATTAGACTGTGTCCAATCAAAGCACCCAGTTTAGGTCTAAAGGAGAATAAAACGCAAAAGAAGAAACTGTGTGTAAAGCTGTGGGTGTACACAGTTTTTGTGCTGGGCACTACTGATTTACTATTTACTGCAATGGTCTCTATTATGCACATCACAACAACCCTCACCCCTCATAAAATCATAGAACAACGTAATAATTAAAACTCTCCTCCAAGACAAAGGAATGAGTATGTAATGTGAGCAAGTAATGATGACTGCTGATATTCTGTGAAAAAATAATCCACACAATAGGCTATTGCTCATCTACAGATATTGATCACTGACAGACACCTCAAATCTTTATATTCACTTTTGTTCTTTTCTTACCAGATCCCTGTTTTTGGCAAAATAACTATGCTATTTGACAAACGGCACAATGTGCTATGTGTCACTTTTTTGTGCAGTCACAAGTCAGCCTCTATCGCAATTAAAATGTTATGCTTGGGGTGTTAAACAGATGATTGGTCAGAAATTGTCTGGAGGGGTTTCAAGAGGAGAGGGAAGTTTTAATTATGTTCTGACATTTCATCAAACTCAGTGAAATATTTGTCCAAAGTGTCCTCAGGACAATCCAGAAGTTTTCAACATCCATGATGATTTTTAACTCCACAGCTGAAGACTGTGTAGAATACCAAGTTTCATCCCAGTAGTCTGTCCATAACATCCTAAACATTTATTTTGGTTGCTTTTATGGCATCCTGCGAAAGATTTAATGTCTACATCAACTGATGTTTGGACTTTAATGGGTTAGAAAGAAGGACCTCTGTGCCTCTCCTGTTGGTGCTTAGAGTAAAAATACAATCTTCACTTCCATCATTAAGTCTGTTGGTTTCTTGTCAGTTAGATGTGTCTACTAGCTGAAGAATATGTACTTTTTAAACCCAAAACTACTGTTGAGTCTTATTTTTTGGTGCTACATGAAAGTAACAACAAAAAGAAGAATGAATATATTGCTGCTACCCAGTACAATGGAAATCAAAAAAATACAGCAGTGTATGTCTCCAATGCCTCCAAGCACAACAGAAGAAAACAGTTAAGTCAAGTCATAAAAGGGAAATGAATGTGTGGCACGTTTTTGACCTGGTCAGGACAAGGCCCCATCATATAAAATTCTGTGAATTTTGTTATACCCCCTATTGTGCCAAATGCTTAACAGCCACTATTCTGCAGCTTTGTGCCTGCTTAAAAATGGAGCCCTCCGTTTATGTGTTTATGAGAGGGAATTTGTCAGGTTAGTAGTTGCAGTATTGTTGGCAGATCCATCCATATATATAAATATATATATATATAAATATATATATATATATATATATATATGCGAGTGTGTGCGTGTGGCTTTGGGGACAAATTTGAGTGCATGTATGGATGGCAGATAGAATTTAGACCAGTCTGACACATGATTTATAGGAGCAATTTTACCCAGCTGTCATTGCACTTTATTCAGTTTGACATGATGTTTGTGCAGTGTGTGTGTGTGTGTGTGTGTGTGTGTGTGTGTGTGTGTGTGTGTGTGTGTGCACGAGCATGCGACCGTGCCAGAGTGCATGCGTGGACACGCGTGTGTGTTTCCGTGCATGCATGTCACCTAAGCGAGCTAGCAGAAAAGTGATGTGAGCAGAAGAACATTTACTAAACTGATCACTGCTTTATTTTAATGGACAGAAACGACTTGTGTCACGTAGAGCAGATCTCTATTAAATCATACATCACACTTTATCCATTTTTCTTCCACACTGTGTAACCATTCTTGTCATGAAAATCTCATTCACCTCACTTAATGTGGTGCTGTTACGTACAATTTCAATTCTCATCACCCGTTTTTGCTTTCTCGCTAACTGTTAATGACCGTGAATAGACAGAGCCTGGAGACAGCAAAGTAAATTAGTAGGATAAATTAAATAAGGTCATTTATTAAATCATAAATACTTGCTGGTTACACATGTTTCCATAAAAATATAAAGTTGCAACTGTTTTGTAAATATATTTGGAGAAATAAAAATGTAGTAATTCTAATGTAGAAATGTAAGTGCAACAAAGCTTCTGCAAAAGAGATGTCAATGTAAGGGAAAAATAACAAGAATAAAGTAAAAGACACATTTCCTTATTGTAAAAGACAAAGAGATTAATGAGGTGCTGCCTCACTTTCACCATTTTTAACATGAGAACCTTTGAAGGTGAAGCATTACTGCATGTTGTGTTCCTTCTTTACTGAACTGATCATGTCTTAAGCTTACTCTCAAACAAGAACCAGATACTAATGCTTTTGCTGAATATATAAATACCTTTGAATTATTGAATCATATATTACCGTTGGCATATACTCAACTGTTTCTCATCTTTGAGACATTCTCTGATGAGGAAGGAAATCATCTTATTTTGTATTCACATTACATATGTAGGCAGTATTTAACTATAATAGACCAACTCTAGGCCTGTCTGTTTCTTTCTTTCTGTGCAAACTCTTCCTGCACAATCAAGAGTTGTGCAACCAAATGGCACAGGCAGACATCTTATCCGGTTGTTAAGAGATGGCGTATGAACCCTGCTTCCAGGTCCAAACTACTCTGTGTTTATTAAGGCTGCTTTGCTTTTAACATGTTTTAATGCTTTGTATCTTGTTCTGTTTAATCTGAACAAGCCCCTAAAAACAGTCAGTGATCACTATCGGCCTCTATCGGTTTTTATTACCACTATTCATCAGCAGCATGTTTTAAAGCTCAGTTTTAAAACCTTATGATGTAACTACAGCCCAGACCATGCAGCAGTAAATTAATGACTAGCCTCATATTTTGGATGGATTATCTCAGTTGTTCTCCTGACTGAAGTTTGGTCCATTTACAGCATCCTGCCATGCAATTGCATTTGTCCCCAACCATCGGGAACACTTGTGTTAACTTTTATTGAGTGGAAAAACGTTAGCATTCCTCTTCCAGCTTCACTGTGCAAACGTGTTTATATTATGCTAACCATAGCTGTGTAGCTAGCCACATTGTTATATACTAGCTAGTCCAACTTCAGTGACCCTACAAACATTACTACTGATTAGTTTTCTGTCTTCATTTATGCAGGAAGTGTTGGCAGAGCTGTACGTTAAACTCAATTGTTACCCCTGGTAGAGCAGCCACACTGATCATTTTTTTTAAAGATGAAAGAATTTAGACAGTTTGTAACTCTCGGTAATGCCACAGTGTTTGTTTGACTCTGGGACCTGAAGCGGAGTTTGGACCTGGACTTACATTACGTCGGACTTAAAGACCGGATACCCCCTAAAGGTTTATATCTATATTAGATATTGTGTTGTCATCATGTTGCCTAGCAACCACCAAGGGCTAAAATGATACGTTTTAAACATTTATGCACCTATAGCACCTTAACAAAAAAACATTATATAATGTTCAATACATGGCAATAACATCTAATTTATGCTGATACAACTTTGGTAATAAAAGATATATTATAACATCATCAGGTTGCCTGGCAACCACCTACCAAAAGACTAACAAGAGACATTTTTGGCAATTATGAACCTACAACAATATATGAAAGCCATGTATCATTTTCATCCCTTGGCAACAATACTGTAAAATGCACACATATTAGTATGTAGAAATGTCACGGCACTCTTAGTGTTACACAACAGTGCTGTGACACTCCTGACTGTCACAGCACTCAGGAAATTGTGCAGTCGTTATCACTTAGGTAAAAAGCAAACATTTATTAGTGCAAAATATGTGTTGTTTCACAGAATAACTGAGTTGTTCCACCTCACCATTTTCCACTGTATTCTAAAATTTACAGTTTGTAACAAACTAAATTAATCCTGTTAATAAAGTACTCTGATTCTGATGATTCCAGTACTGACTAAGTAGATTATCTAAATAATAAGAATACACTTTTTTTTCCTGTTAAGACTTATGTACACTGCATTTTGACCTGCACTTTCTGGTTTGTACACAGATGCTCTTACATCCACTCTGCACAATATTCACAGTTTTTCTGAAGTTACTCCTTCTTTTTCTTGGTAGTTTGCTTTGAACGTTGTCATGGTGAAATATAAACCTTCACCTGAGATGCTCCACAGGGAAGTATTCACCACAATAGGAGTATTCACTTATATTGTACTTCTAGGTGCTGACTAATATTAGCCTTGTTCACTTCTTTAAGACAATGACTGTATGAGATGGCAGCAGTGCTTGATCATCGAGTTGTGTAAGATTGTATTTTGCACTGTCTTTAAAGACAGAGTGATGAAGAATAATCTACAGTTCGGACAGAAAAGAGAAATAAAACAATAAACAACATAAAATAATAAATAAAAAACATTAGCATCAGCTATCAGCCAGACTCTTCTATTGCACAGTAGTGGCTCAGAATATCAAGACAGTGCATCTCTATGCTTTATATTTAACACTGAAAATTCAACCCTATAGGTGCAACCTTTATCCAATAAAACTGAATACACGTGTCACCAGTGCAACAAAAGTCTGAACCTGAACAAGTAAAAACTAGACAAACATAAAGATCAAAGGGTACAAGAGTCTTAGTGAGCTTTTGAACATAAGCTGAAACATTTGGAGCAGTGTTGAGGATGCTCCAATGAGATACAATGCTAACAATTTAAATAAATAAATGGAACTAGAGATGTGGAGCTTGTTCGTTTTGTATGTAAGAACTATGGAAGAAATATAGTATCATCAGAATTCAAGTATTTTTAGACATTGAATTTATGACACTGAATTTTTATCCTCCAAATTTCCCTGCAAAAATATTCACCTGCAAAAATTCACCTGCAAAAATTCACCTGCAAAAAATTCACCTGCAAAAAATTCACCTGAAAAAAATTCACCTGAAAAAAATTCACCTGCAAAAAATTCACCTGCAAAAAATTCACCTGCAAAAATTCACCTGAAAAAAATTCACCTGCAAAAAATTCACCTGGAAAAAAATTCACCTGCAAAAATTCACCTGCAAAAATTCAACTGCAAAAGTGATGAACTTTAATGACCCAAGCCAGAGCAATCAGCACCAGATCGAGTCGAGTGGCTCTCAGTCAATTAAATTATGCTGTTTGATCACATGACACCGTTAGCCAGCAGTGTGTCTCCTAAAAGAGAGCTGTTTAAAGGTGAGTGATTAAGTTTTTCTCCTAAATAGAGATCATTACAGAACGCCTAGTCCTACTTAAAATCCCATTTATTATTATTATTTTTTATCATCTACTCGAACTAAGGAAAACGTTTGACTAACTCAAAGACAATTTCCACGCCTCCCCTGCCTGACTGCAGAGGCAGTTTTGAATTTAGGAGCGCCAAGATGGCAGCGGCAAACCCTGGCGGCTCTCCGGTGAGTATATATATTTTTTTATCTTCAAGTTTGTCTTTTGAAACCTTAATTTTATTTAAATCCGTTGCTCACGTATAAAGTACACAGACGGGGTCTTTGCTCAACTCGTCTGAGGCGTGTCTCACTAAGCGCTACATGCTAGCATCCTGCTAACCGAGCTACCCTTTACATGCTGTGCTTTAGAAAATGGGATACTCGTTAAAAAAAATACTCCGCAGATATTGATAGATAGACGAACACTGCAAATATAATGTTGGAAACGAGAACGGCCTTTGGTGAAGGGGTAAAATACACCATGAATAGAGCCATAGAGTGAATGGCTGCCATGGTTGCAGAACAGCCTGATTTAATGACAAGAATGGGGAAGAGTGAGGTGAAGTGAACCAAAGCCACAAAACACGGTCAGACAAGGCGGCAAAAGGGCAGTGATCTGTCCGTCAGTATGAAGTTGGTGTGTGCTTTGGTGAACAAAAACTCCAGACCGGTAGCAGGAAGATGGGAGACTCGTGTTTCACTGGAATAGTGGTGAATTAAAACATCCTTTGTTGGGGACATTTCGGTGTAAATGCATCCATACAGGCAAGACAGAGGCAGACTAGACAGTGAAGAAAACAAGGCAAACATTAGAAATATAAAAACGGAAATATAGGATGAGTCGGGGATGAGTTCCTGCCCCAAGTGGAGGAGTTCAAGTATCTCGGGGTCTTGTTCGCGAGTGATGGGAGAAGGGAGCCGGAGATCGACAGACGGATTGGGGCTGCAGCTGCAGTAATGCGGACGCTGCACCGGTCCGTCGTGGTGAAGAGGGAGCTGAGTGTAAAAGTGAAGCTCTCAATTTACCGGTCGATCTACGTCCCTACCCTCACCTATGGCCACGAGCTGTGGGTAGTGACCAAAAGAACGAGATCGCGGATACAAGCGGCAGAAATGAGCTTCCTCCGAAGGGTGGCTGGCCTCTCCCTTAGAGATAGGGTGAGAAGGTCGGCCATCCGGGAGGGGCTCAGAGTAGAGCAGCTGCTGCTCCACATCGAAAGGAGCCAGCTGAGGTGGTTCGGGCATCTGACAAGGATGCCCCCTGGGCGCCTCCTGGGTGAGGTGTTCCAGGCATGTCCCACCGGGAGGAGGCCCCGGGGCAGACCCAGGACACGCTGGAGAGATTATATCTCTCGGCTGGCCTGGGAACGCCTTGGTATTCCCCCGGATAAGCTGGAGGAGGTGGCTGGGCAGAGGGAGGTCTGGGCCCCCGCGACCCGGCCTCGGATAAAGCGGATGAAGATGGATGGATGGAAATATAGGATTAATATAACATACAA
The DNA here is from genome assembly GCF_057381845.1 of Rhamphochromis longiceps. NCBI lineage: Eukaryota > Metazoa > Chordata > Actinopteri > Cichliformes > Cichlidae > Rhamphochromis > Rhamphochromis longiceps. The sequence continues at coordinate 28,775,331 of NC_140568.1, read as the reverse complement.
TTAGGGAAAATGTAAGGAACACAATGTAAATGATATTGTAAAGTCATTAAAACAGCATACTCTGATTAAAAGAAACACATAATTGGGTAGGATAATAATAATAATAATAATAATAACAATAATAATAATTAAAAAAACTAAAAAAAAAACATGTACAAGATGGGTATGTATACTTGTAGCCAGAATTTAACAACTATAAAGTTGTAGCATGTCAGTACCTTACCCCATCCATTATATCCACACTTTCAGAAAAGGATATGGTCAATATCTTTACAAATACTATCTAAACTTAAACGGGATATTCCCTCTGCTTCTTCTGCTTCTCGTATACACCCTCAGGGTTTGTGATCAGCCAGCGGCTGATATGATCATTAATCCTGTAAAATAATATTCTTTCGGTTTATGAATCTGTTTGCATGGATTTCTTAATCTGTTTCCACTGTTAGCAGAAGTTGTGCATGCAGTTTTGGTGTGCTGCTCTCCAAGACTACAAGCTGCGTTAAAGTTGGAAGTAACTGGCCGATGTTCCACTGTTGAAGATCAGCTGTGCCCATTTGTTGCACATTGTGGGTATGGAGAAGTTGAGGCTCTTGCAGGCTACCCACAATTTCCCCAAACTGAGCGATTATACATCTTGCTTCCATATTTGTATCTTGTGTCACTAAAAATGCATTTTATTTTAATTTTATACATTGATTAATGACCTGCAGAATCTCCTTATCATATTAAGTGATTCATAATTGTCACTTTATGCTTTCTCCATCTTGAAAGTGATTACATCCTTTAGGTTCATTTTCTGCAGGCAGGTTTCTGACAGAACAGGCAGATTTAGAATATAACATGCAGCGTTCTATAGATGGACACATAAAGAAATGAAAAATTACATGTATGTGCTAACTTTCTAAACACTGTTACATTAATGATTAAGTAGATAAAACATTTATGTCAGCCTTGGCTCATAGTTCATTTAAAGACAAGAACTTTGTGTGTGTGTTTCAGGTACTGCACTCTCAAAGACTGAATGAACCAGCATTGCAGCCATGGGTCACCGTGAGCATCACAGGGAAGGTTGAAGCCGCCCACTGCAGCTGTAAGGCCGGAGTCACGGAGACCTGCACCCACGTCACTGCTCTTCTGTTTAATGTAGAAGCAACAGTGTTGATCTGTGGCACAAGGACTGTTACAGGTGAACCTGCATACTGGGTTTTGCTGGGTAATGTGACCAAGATACAGTCAGAGGTTGGCCATAAGATAGACTTCTCCTCTTCAGCTGCCCAAAAAAGGCTCTTGATCAAAACATAAACAGACCATCTGTAGTGACAGGTAAAAGGAGCCGTCCTCAAAAAAGAAATCCCACCTGCTACTGTGGAGGAGTTGTCACTGCTATAATGCCATCATGTTTTATCTAGGGGTCTAGATTTATGCCTATAGTGCACTGCCATGTAAATAATTTGCATTTACTGAATGAGTATCACTGTTCAAAAATTGAATAAAGAAACAAACTAATTTTTGCCTTTTTTTATTAAAACCACTTTATAGAACATCACATCAGTTACAATGTAGAATCCATGTCACTGGAGCATTTTGATTCAATAAACAGTAAAAAGGTGAGCTGTGAAGACCAAGGACAAGTGCAGTTCACAGGTTTTTTATCCAAGGAATCCCAGAAGATTGCATGGTGTCATTGCCCAGCAGTTGTTCGCAGGACATATGGACTCAACCTCAACAATCCCTCACACTGAGCAGCATGAAGTGACAGTGCAGAGGAAAAACTCCCCTTTAACAAGAAGAAACCTCCAGCAGAACCAGAACCCGGTTCAGTACCAGCAGCCATCTGGGTTTGGAGGAGAGAGACAGACACAGAACTACCAAAAGTATATTTTTTTTATGTGATTGACTGTTGTTGTAATTCAAGCCCTGAGTGTAGAGCAGGTAAGATATAAAGTTGCATCCTAAATTCCATGCTCATGCAGAGTGTTTAGTTTATGACTTTTTCACCTGGTCATTGAACAGATGGTCTTTTAGGGTTGACCAAGCTGGTACCTTGACTCTGTTCTCTGCAAGATGTTGCAAAAAACAAAATCATATGGAGACAATATTGGACACAAAAAATATATAACAATTTAGTTAAATGTAGCATTAACTCATAAGTCTTGCTAAAGTAAACCTTGTATTCTGATTCATCACAGCAGCAGTTCAGTTGGATGATGTCAGCAACTGCAGCAAGTGTCTTGCTGACTGAATAATTTCATCTTGCATAATCTGAAACAAACACATAAAGACAGAAACAATTTATAAATTAACGTTCGATAAAATCTAAGAATTAATCATTTATTAGATACCAATATGAATATGTCTACCATAAAACTTGTGTGGAGCGAAGTTACATTCAATCAAGATGGTCTGGCATGCTACAACTTTATAGTATTCTGGCTACAAGTATACATACCCATCTTGTACATGTTTTTTTAACATTATTATTGTTATTATCCTACCCAATTATGCGTTTCTTTTAATCAGAGTATGCCGTTTTAATGACTTTACAATATCATTTACATTGTGTTCCTTACATTTTCCCTAATTGTATGTTATATTAATCCTATATTTCCATCCATCCATCTTCATCCGCTTTATCCGAGGCCGGGTCGCGGGGGCCCAGACCTCCCTCTGCCCAGCCACCTCCTCCAGCTTATCCGGGGGAATACCAAGGCGTTCCCAGGCCAGCCGAGAGATATAATCTCTCCAGCGTGTCCTGGGTCTGCCCCGGGGCCTCCTCCCGGTGGGACATGCCTGGAACACCTCACCCAGGAGGCGCCCAGGGGGCATCCTTGTCAGATGCCCGAACCACCTCAGCTGGCTCCTTTCGATGTGGAGCAGCAGCTGCTCTACTCTGAGCCCCTCCCGGATGGCCGACCTTCTCACCCTATCTCTAAGGGAGAGGCCAGCCACCCTTTGGAGGAAGCTCATTTCTGCCGCTTGTATCCGCGATCTCGTTCTTTTGGTCACTACCCACAGCTCGTGGCCATAGGTGAGGGTAGGGACGTAGATCGACCGGTAAATTGAGAGCTTCACTTTTACACTCAGCTCCCTCTTCACCACGACGGACCGGTGCAGCGTCCGCATTACTGCAGCTGCAGCCCCAATCCGTCTGTCGATCTCCGGCTCCCTTCTCCCATCACTCGCGAACAAGACCCCGAGATACTTGAACTCCTCCACTTGGGGCAGGAACTCATCCCCGACTCATCCTATATTTCCGTTTTTATATTTCTAATGTTTGCCTTGTTTTCTTCACTGTCTAGTCTGCCTCTGTCTTGCCTGTATGGATGCATTTACACCGAAATGTCCCCAACAAAGGATGTTTTAATTCACCACTATTCCAGTGAAACACGAGTCTCCCATCTTCCTGCTACCGGTCTGGAGTTTTTGTTCACCAAAGCACACACCAACTTCATACTGACGGACAGATCACTGCCCTTTTGCCGCCTTGTCTGACCGTGTTTTGTGGCTTTGGTTCACTTCACCTCACTCTTCCCCATTCTTGTCATTAAATCAGGCTGTTCTGCAACCATGGCAGCCATTCACTCTATGGCTCTATTCATGGTGTATTTTACCCCTTCACCAAAGGCCGTTCTCGTTTCCAACATTATATTTGCAGTGTTCGTCTATCTATCAATATCTGCGGAGTATTTTTTTTAACGAGTATCCCATTTTCTAAAGCACAGCATGTAAAGGGTAGCTCGGTTAGCAGGATGCTAGCATGTAGCGCTTAGTGAGACACGCCTCAGACGAGTTGAGCAAAGACCCCGTCTGTGTACTTTATACGTGAGCAACGGATTTAAATAAAATTAAGGTTTCAAAAGACAAACTTGAAGATAAAAAAATATATATACTCACCGGAGAGCCGCCAGGGTTTGCCGCTGCCATCTTGGCGCTCCTAAATTCAAAACTGCCTCTGCAGTCAGGCAGGGGAGGCGTGGAAATTGTCTTTGAGTTAGTCAAACGTTTTCCTTAGTTCGAGTAGATGATAAAAAATTATAATAATAAATGGGATTTTAAGTAGGACTAGGCGTTCTGTAATGATCTCTATTTAGGAGAAAAACTTAATCACTCACCTTTAAACAGCTCTCTTTTAGGAGACACACTGCTGGCTAACGGTGTCATGTGATCAAACAGCGTAATTTAATTGACTGAGAGCCACTCGACTCGGTCTGGTGCTGATTGCTCTGGCTTGGGTCATTAAAGTTCATCACTTTTGCAGTTGAATTTTTGCAGGTGAATTTTTGCAGGTGAATTTTTGCAGGTGAATTTTTTTCAGGTGAATTTTTGCAGGTGAATTTTTTGCAGGTGAATTTTTGCAGGTGAATTTTTGCAGGTGAATATTTTTGCAGGGAAATTTGGAGGATAAAAATTCAGTGTCATAAATTCAATGTCTAAAAATACTTGAATTCTGATGATACTATATTTCTTCCATAAAGAACGGGCAAATAAATGTCATCTTATTTTCTTTCAACCACTGGAGATTGTCATGGTTGCCTAGTTTGAATATTCCTTTGTACTAATCCCCATGGCCAAGGCTGGACTGGGACAAAAAATCGGCCCGGGCATTTTGACTAGAGACCGGCCCACCAGGATAAATGTGACGTCATTCAGGGGTAAAACCGCAAAGGATTCTGGGAATTTGTGGCAAGCAGTAGTAGCGCACGCAGGCTTTCAATTGAACTCAGTTACACAGCGATAAAAAGAAACCCAAAAAATGGCAAGAAGCTCTTGTATTATTAACTGCAATAGCCGGTCGCATGACAGCCACGGGAAGCCGACGGGTAAAGAGATCGTTTTTTTTTTTTTTATCGGATTATGTCGTTGAAGAGAAATTTTTTAAGCCATGTTTCCGAAGTAAGAGCCGACGGATGGTCTGGATATACCAAATATAACGTCTCAGAACACTGCAGCTCACATGTTAGTCTGCTCCAAGCATTCCCACAAAGGTCAGAGTTTTGTAGTAGTTAATACGTCATTTTTCTTAACATAATTGGTGATATAGGTTACAAGCAAGTCTGGCGCTGAACAGAAATTGTGGCGCTATGCTCCTTTATTTATTGTGTTTATTGTGCATAAATAGTGAATTGTCCTGACACAATATTGCGTTTCGCTTCTGTTATTATGGTACATTGACAAAAACATATACTTTTATTCACAGGATAAAACAGTTGTTTTGTATCACTAATTGCCCAGTGCGATTACAGCATACAATATTATTGTCACTGCTACATTTCTGTAGCGCTACCAGAAATTATTTCCACTACTAATTAATTACCGTTGAGCTCAAAGGTTATATTAATAAACGGTTAACGAATGTGTATCTATGACGACGATTTGTGAGACTGGTAAACTTACCTTTGTTCGTACGATGGTCTTTACTTTCTACACGGTGCATTTTAAGGTCCTGCACCCATCCGGCGGTAAACTGTACCTGGGCTTGTTGCAGTGACCTGAAGTTACTAAACTTCACAAGTGTATGCACTCACTCCAAGAACCGTATAATTATAAATCTGAGCATGGTGAAAGTTGGGCAGCACGCTGACGTCTTTTGTCCACTCATAAGGGTCTGACCCTTTCACTCCTTTGATTTTTTTTCCTCGTATCTTTTCTTTGTCTTTTCGTCGAGTCTGTCTTTGTACGGACCGGCATTGTTCTCCTTTTGTTTTGTACATTCCTTTTTTGTGCGGCAAAGAAAAACAAGAAGGCATTGGAACCGGAGAATGAACGTTTTGCGGTGCTGCAAATGCTTGCATTTGATGCGGTACTTGGATTGTTTTGCCACGAGTTCCCGGCATGCAATGCGCGAAAGTCACGTGATTGCTAAACAAGGGGGAGGGTGCATCCGGCCTCCTCGGCTGTAATTGGTCCAGCCCAGAGTCGATCATGACCAATTGGCCAATCCAACACCTTTCATTATATATACCTTTCCTAAAGAAAAAAAAATCCATCGGCCCATAAAAACAAAAAATCGCCAGCGGCCCACCGGGCAAATGCCCGGTACGCCCGATGGCCAGTCCAGCTATGCCCATGGCCTTGTCATAACAGTCTTTTCATTTACAGAGAAACCCAAACACATCCAGTGAGCAGCAGTTCTTTAGACTGACTATCTTATTGGCGTGGAAGGTCAGATGAGAAGGTTCAGGCTGGTTTAGAATTACTTCGATAGCTATTCTTTATAACTGTGTTGACCATAAGAGCATCTTAGACTGAACAAAGTGCTGAATCTAAATTTTAGCTGAGGCATTCAGATGGCAGGCTCGTTTGGTGTCAGGAGCTTAAATAATAATAATAATGATAAGTCTAGGCTGGTGGTAGTGCAGTGTCACTAAGAATGTTTTCTTAGTGAACACTGGGCCATTTTTCAGTAACAATCAGAACACTGAAGCCTAGATGACACCTTTCTTCTATCTTCTATTGGCTACGTCAAGCATAAGGACACACAATGTCTCAAAGCAAAAGTTATTCAATACAGTTTAAACTTCACTAGCAGAACTGCTGTATATTTGTCATATTATGTTTCAAGTCACTGCGGCTGCACATAAAATCAGAATTGTAGCAGATTTTCACAAGTTATTTTTGTTCTGTGTCTACAGTACCGGATGGTCAGTCTTTATCCTGAAGTACAGTGAAGCTTTGACAAATCTTTGGCAAGAGCAAGGGCAACAATCCTCACAAGAGGTTTGAAAACCTTGAAAAAAGGTCTTTGTTTACTTGAGTGTTTCTCGGTTTCTGCCTCTTTCTACAGGCGGACAGACCCGACCAACACCCCACACATACAAACACACAAATGTGCACTGCTATAGGACAGTAATCTCTGTGAAGCCCAGCTGGTGAAACTGATGTGGCTGTAGGCAAGGACATAAACACAAGCCTAGCAAATGGTGATGGGCAAGAGGTCCCTTTGTGTGTGTGTGTGTGTGTGTGTGTGTGTGTGTGTGTGTGTGTGTGTGTGTGTGTGTGTGTGTGTGTGTGTGTGTGTGTTACTTGGGGTGTGTATGTCATGTGGTATACATTGCAGTTCTTTTTTTTTTTTTTGCAAATTATTTTAATTATTTGTTCAGTTTTACATTTTAAAAAGAACACAATGTTTCTCTAAACGAGATAGATAGATAGATAGATAGATAGATAGATAGATAGATAGATAGATAGATAGATAGGTATCTTTCTATCTATCTATCTATCTATCTATCTATCTTCAACCACTGCTAGAGACCACCCTGAGAGTCATTCCACCTTCATTCACTGTTTCTTTACAGCAATGATCATGGAGCATCATACAATATAATATCAGCACACATGAATTAAATTTATTTGTGCATTAAAACACGTTTGTGAACACTCCACCAATGAAAATCATAAATGCACATGAATCAGCAAAACAGCTACGTATATTTTTTATACAGGGCTATAAATAGAGTCACGGCATATTTGAGAAGTCCTAAAATAATTTTTAGGGCCTTGTGGTCCTTTTGACTGTTACTACCTCTCTCTCAGCACAGGAAGATTCATCCTGAAGACTCACTGCATTGACCTCGAGATGTATCCAGTTTTTCAAGATGTGCCCACTTTCTTTATTTAATGATCAAAACATTTTTTTCCCATTGGTCTGGTCTTTATTACAAGAAGAAAAATTTGGTGCAAATTTTGGTGCAAAATTTGGTTGAAATTTGGTGCATTTATTTGAGTGCTTTGCGTATTTATTGTTGTTTTTTAATCCATAGCTAAGATTTTTTTCTTAAGCTCTCTGTACATGTACACTCCTTTTCTCTGTGTGATTGGAGCATCCCCATGCAGCACAACAGAAGAGCCTGTGTACAAGAATAATAGTGAGGAAAGGACACAAACTGTGTGACATGTTATTGATTTTTCATAGTTTATTACAGATTAACATCATGAATTTATTGTGGTAATGAAATGCAAGGTTGCAAGGTAAAAGATAAGGCATAAATAAGAAATGTGTTTATATGTCTTTAATTGTGAAAAAACATAAATATGTTAAACATGTAAATAATACCACTAGCAAGCATCTTATAAAACGTAGTGAAAACATGCCTTGTGACACATGATACACAGTAAGATGAGCTTTACTGCAACCTGCTAATGTGTTCTAAAGCCAGATTTCTCTAAATGCATGTAACACAGAAAGTGAACAATGGTAACACATTTATGTATTGAGCAATACATTTCCTAAGCAGGACACTCAACTCATGCTAATATGCTGTTAGCTGACAGCTTCACTATATTGTTAGTAACCCCACAGTCTCCTTCTGTCCTATCTGAAAGACTTCAAAGTAATTTGTCATTAAGATTAGTGTCAGGTATCTTGGATTACTGAAATCACAATGAGAAAAAAAACAAGCTGAAATTAAATATTTACTCTATTTCTTCAAAATATACAAAGCAATTATTAAATAAGCATACAATTTTAAAAAACAAATTAGCCACAGCAGCGTGGTCTGACTTTGTAATGTAAGGTTACAATGGGTCACGAAAGCAGGTAAGGCTTGCTAACATTTGCAGTTAACACAAATCCTTGAATGTTTTACTTATATATATATATACACGCGCGCGCACACACACACGCACACACACACACACACACAAAGATTAAACTACATGGACTTCACTGTGGTTTAAATGCTTTTGTACATCAATGTAAATATTGAATATTAATTAGCAAAAATGAAAGCAGAGCTCTGTCTGTCTATGGACACAATTACCCACTAAACACTTCTGGGAACAAGATGAAGTATATATGAGCCAGGGGATGATGTCATATCCTGGACCGGTTGAGGGCTCTGGCCACTGCATACCTGTGTTACATTTGAGCGGGGTGGGGTTATTTTGTTTGTTTTTTGTTTTTTTCTAAACAGTCTTTTCTGTCCTGACGTGTCATTTCATAACGGTGTGCTTTGCCTGAATCAGCAGCAAACCATTCATGCGCATTTCAGAGCACAGCAGTACCATTGTTGCATTCACTGTGAAGGGCCCTTCTGGTACAATTCAAACAGTGTCTTGAGTGCAGTCAATCAACTCTAGCAGTCGATTTGGAGTCACAAAACGATGTAGATGTACTGTATCTATTTAAGCCCTTAGAATTTCACTCTATTTGGCTCCGGGTATCTGAACATATTGCTGTCTAGAATAAGATATTAAATGTTTACATTCCAGCATGCCTTGTCCAGAGCAGTACAATATACTTTATCATAGCTGAAATCAAAATATTTAAGTTTAATGTCAGCTGCATAGGGATCTTCAACTTTACCTTTACTTGATTAACTCTGAAAACTATTACACCCACAAAGAAGAGTCGTAGCGATGATGCATCAGTTATTTATTTGAATGATACTTAAAGTTCACCAGCAGCTGCTGTTTTCTGTAAGAATGTTTTGGTGAGATGCCTCAAGCCCTTAAATACTTCTCCGTTTTCAGACAGCTTCAAAGAAACAAATTAGTTAACAGAATGAGTCTTTCGATTTGAGGTCTTGCAGGCAAAATTAGGGAGCTGAACCAATATGTCTTTACTTCTGCCTCTGTGTGTGTGTGTGTGGGGGGGGGGGTTGGTGTATGTGTGTGCATGCACATGTCTGAGAATGGATGTGCCCTTTGAGCTCAGCTCTGCTGGTTGAGTGGACATTGTCCAGGATGATGAATTGAAAGTTCAGAAAAATATCTGTTAGAATTTAAAAGCCATCAAAGTAGAAAATTGGCAATATTGTCTACGGCAGAATCCTCCACGCCCTCCATTTATCATTTAGAGATAAAAGGTTAGCGCGGTAGCTATGGCCTGTTTGTGTGTGCATGTGTGAGGCGGGTTACATTGGAAGTGGACAGACATTTGCTCATATCAGGTTATTCTAGGGTAATTTTTTTGCCTTGGCGGTGTATGTGCATATACAGCCTACAGTGTGTTTGTGTGCTTCTAAATCAAAATGAAATGCACTGATGTGTCAGTCGGCACCAAAAACAGAAACATTGTGTTATTACTGATCACAGCGGGGACACTGAAAAGCATTTGTTCTCCCGTTAGCCTTAGTTTATTTTGGGGGAAATTTGTGTTCAGCCTACTCTGCATGCATGTCAGGCTGTTTATGCAGACTGGGGTTTTCTATAGTGTGGAGGTCTTAAAATTCTCGCTGAGTATGAGTGTAATTTGTAGGGAGTGGGATTTGTGTGTGAGTGGGGACACTGTTTGTGCGTGTACAATATGAGTACACAGCATTTCTGGCCCACTTCATTCAGCGACATAGTCTCACAGCAGGTGGTTCATTACACGGCCTGTAATTAGGTGGACTTGACTTTCTTCTGCTCCTGATTACAGATACATATTGGTTCCAGTGGAGCATGGAAACACAACTTTTTAATTATTTTTATTTCAGTAAATTATTTGGTGCTTTAGTCTACTGGGGTGCGTTTGTGAGTTGAGTCTGCAGTGTTGTGTTTTGTATGAGTCTACTGTGATTATAGTTCACTGAGCCAGAGGTGTGTCAAAATATTATTTTAAAGGTTTTCTGAAATTTGTATGCTAATGCAGATATATGCAGACTGCGCCTTTCTGTTCTGCTCCTTTTGTATTAAAGACAAAAGTATATGCTTCCGAATGCCCCTTTTTTTATTATATGGCTTATGATTAGATCATTTAGAAACTGATTTAAGACAAATATCCCTGCTTCTCACTGCTGAACTGTAAAGTGTTCTTCTGTGTCTGTGTTAACTTCCCACAAACAACAATATTAATTCTGTGTCAACTGTTATTAGCCTTAACAAGCTGTATATACTGTATTATTAAAGGCTCTGAAGAGTTTCTAAGTCTCATGTGGTTTAACATTAGTCAGAAAATGTTGACATGATAAATGTGTCTTGCAACAGCCAAAGTAAAGAAAAAAGAGGGGTTTCCTTTCAGTTCGTCCATGATTCAGATTTTTATTTGCCTTTTGCGCATAGGACCAGCAGTCCATGCACATTGGAATTTCAGGTGAAGTTACATTTTTGAGAGGTATAAAGACAAAGAAAAATAAAGCAGAGAATGCAGCAATCTACTAATAATACTTACTATATGAAAACACTGTCCAGAGAGAGTTATATTACACTCTGGAAAGAATCTAAATGACATTCCAGGTATTGCACACATAGTATTGCACATTTCGACATTTAGAATATTGTACCTAATGTCTGCTTCGCAAATCTGTTTCAGTAAGTATATTGGACACTAAACAGACAGTGATCCACATATATGCTTTTCCATGTTTCTCCGTGAAAAGCCAAGAAGAGTGAATTTAAATCATAACCGTTGATATAAAATTACTAAAATATTATGCATGCAGTAATGAACTAGTACATTTAAATGTGGCTTCTAACTGAAAATCCATCTGGCTCCTGAGTTTTCCAAATAAGTTAATATTTCTCTTGAGCATGACTTTCTCCCATCAGCTCTGATTTTTCCATGTGATGGGTTGAGGGGAATGAGGATGGTGATCAGGTAACCTTTCTCCTCTGGCAATCACAGTCACGAGGTGACTCACTAAGTGCCGCCTGACCTAGATACAGTTATAGGCAAGAGCAGCTGGAGATAGAACAGTGAAGCGGATTAAGGGTATTTTGTGGAGAAGCTACACAAACTAATTTAGTAATGTGTGTGTTTTACTAGTAAAAAACAGTGTTGGATATACTCGTACAAATTTCAAAAATACAAATAAAAATACAATGTGACCAGATCTAGCTGAACCCACACTTTTGATTTGTGGCTGGAATTGATTTAATCAGCAGTGAAACTGGAAGCGTTCAGCACCTTGGACAGCGACATCACCCACCAACACCCACACGCTCAGACTGTTTCTCTCTAAGGACAGAGTCCCTGGGACAATTGTTCTCTCTGCAATTATCCTAGACTAGATCTATGATTACACAACAGTTCTCTTTCACCTTTTACCTTTGTTTGCATTTTTTTAAACCCCATCACACCTAAAAATTTTAATTACCCAAACTTTAGTTCTATTACATTACATGCACCTATTACATTACCTGTATCTCAGCCTTTGACTTAAACTGAGTGGTGTTTCAGGATTTGGTTGCTGAGTACAAGATGAAGAAACTGAGCTCTGAAGGAATCACACAGGGTTGTGCAAAACTCTTGAGCCACTGATTTATTGAAATGTGCAAATATACATGGAAATATTTTATATAAGCTAAAAACAGTGTACAGTTCTAACAAGCTTTAAAGTCCATATTTAGTATGACCAGCTTTAGTCTTCAACACAGTCTGAACTCTCTTAGACGAGCTTTCTTGTCATTTGTTTAAGTAGTCTCCAGGAATAGTTCTCCAGGCTTCTTGAAGAAAATTCAAAGGTTTTCTTTGGATATTTGCTGCCTTTTGTTCCATTCTCTGTCAAGATGATCCTACACTGATACAAGAATGTTGGAGTCTGGTCTCTGGAGAGGCCAATCTGACTGATAATTCTGTCCAGGTATGCTTTTGTTGCATTTGCAGTGTGCTGTGTTTGAAGCTATAGCCAATCAGACACTTTCCAGATGGTATTGCATGGTGGATTACCTTCCTGCATTCATAATTCCATCAATTTTGACAAGACCTGTGTCATGGTTTGAGGCTGTTGAAATAACCGGCACCATGTTTTTGGCTGAAGACACTCACTGTGTCACATGATCATATTTTTTAACTTCAATTTGAAGCAAAAATGCCAAATTTAGATCCATCACTCCATAAGACTTGTTGCCACTTTTAGTGCAGTTCTTGTGTAATTTTACAAACCCGAGCCTTCTCTCGGTGATTGTCTTCCTTAAAATGAGTTGATAGCCATTCTTCCACTGAGACCATTTCTGAGATCTGTGCCAGATCCTTGACAAATCTTTTCCAATTTCTTAAGGACATGATGTTCAGATACTGTTCATCTGCTGTAAATTGTTTTTCTAGACTTGCCTCTTCTTTTGTCCTCAGCTTGCCAGTTTCCCCAAATTAAAAACGCTATGCTGGTCACTATGCGGAAATGCACACATTTTCAGCTAAAAGCTCTTTGAGAATCAAGTCTCCAATCAGTTTTACCAAGCAAATGCTCAAAGTTTTGGAACAACGGAGACTAAGCTAAGAAGAAACATTGTTAAAATTCCCTTTTAATTAAAAATAGTTTTGCTTTTTCATGTTTGAACCTTGCCACACAGAGAGAGATGTGTGTGTGTGTGAAGTTTTTGCTCACCCAAAAAACAGAGCTTAAGTTTTGTCTGTGGGTAGGATTTATTTACATCCAGCTATAATTTGGAAGCCAGTCCTGATTTTATACATAAACTTTCTAAATGTGGAAACTTTAAGCAATCAAGAATGGTATTTTCAGCAAGAGTCATCTTTTGTTGAGTGGTAGAATTTTCAAAATTAAAGATTTTTGTATATTCAGAGTCTCGATTTTAAAGGTCACTTTAGGAATTTCAACAAGGTTTCAGAAACACATTGTTTCTGACTGTCTTATATGTTTTATACATCCTCTAACATACCAGGAGGGAATCTTAAAGTGGAAAGTGAGTTTTTATAACTATACAAAGGTATACTTGACACCAAGAATCTTACATGTTATTTCAAAAGAGAGTGGAAGGGTTTAGAAGAAAAATGCCACTGAAATTGTTAAAGCTGAATGACTGAGAAAACAGTGATGAAACAAGGCATAGCAGCATGGCAATATATTATATATATTTTTCATGTTTCTTTAGGGCTGATTTTACCTCTTGCTTGCTTTGGAGATTACTTCATTCAATTACGTGTAACTGATTAATTTGCTGCTGCTGTAAATATTTACATGACATACAAATATAAAAATGAAAATCAATATGAATCCAGTTATTTAAAAGTTATTTAATATGGTATTTTGAAAAGTACTGAACAATTTTCACACTGATTTTAAAACATTATAGGTTACGCTTACTCCTATATGCACAAAAGCAGCACCCTGTTCTCTTTAGGTTGCTGTTTTTCTCCATTTACTCTCACTGCAGTTTTTCCACAGTCTTGACATTTAAGGCATTGGGCACATAAGGCACATAAGGCTGATTATGTACTTGCAGCATTTTGCTTAAACCGTGGCCTTTAATGATTTTGTTTCCTCTTACCGGTCGATGAAGCTCAGAAAAAAAGCAGGCATATTGTGGATTAGTGGCTAGACAGACGGGGGGGGGGGGGGGGGGAGAGAGAGAGAGAGAATAAGGCAGACCAAAAAAAGATTGAGTGACAGAGAAAGGAGTGTGAGTCAGAAGCAGTGAATCAGGAATTTAATGATACCAGATAATGCTGGGATGAGATATTCTGGGAACCGTAGCATAGATACCCACGAGAAACATCCACATTATAACAGTGAGAAGGGAGGAAGTCTGATTTGGCCAAAAATATGCTCTAACAGAATGATAAAAACTTTGTATGCAGTGAGTAAACTAGAATTAACTTAGTGAATTAAAATAAAGTGAATTTTAAAAAAAGAACCTTTTCCTAATCTGTCTATATATTTTTTTCCTCATTTACAAGGTGTAAGGACTAACTTTGTTGACATTTCTCAGAAAGACATCTCAACTGCTTTTTCTCCAAGTGTGACAAAAAGATGGCATTTCTGGATATTAGATTGTATGCTTAATATGCAGTCTGGATAATATTCACAGTTCTTTTGTGTTGCATTTTTTAAAACCAACCATTACAACCATTGCTCCCTACTTTGTTGAAGATCTTTTGGCAGCAATTACAGTCTCAAGTCTTTTGGAGTATGATGGTTTAAGCTTGGTACACCTATTTTCGGGCGGTTTCTCCCATTGTGTTTTGTGTTTGGTAACTTCTCAAGCCCCATCAAGTTGGATGGGAAGCGCCGGTACACGGTACAGATCTCTGCAGAGGTATTTACTTGGATTCAAGTCTGCGCTCTTGCTGGGTCACTTGAAGACAAAGCAGTCTCAAAGTCAGTCCTTCTTAATTTTGGCTGTGTGTTTAGGGTCATTGTCCTGTTGGAAGATAAACCTCTATCCCAGTCTAAGGTCCAGACTGCTCTTGAGGAGGTTATCATCAAGGTACATTATCGATTTCATCTTTCCCTCAACCCTGACTACTCTCCCAGGTCCTGCTACTAAAAAACGTCCTCACAGCATGATACTACCAACAACATGGCACCCCTCGTTGGGGGCATTTCACATCGGGGACAAATGGTTAACCTTAATTTTCAGTGAAAGCCTAACAAAAGCCCGTCAAGATTTCTCTTTACAGCCAAACTTATAATTCACGACACTGGAATTTTAAACTATGAGTTACTCAGTGTATCTGCTTCTCTTTCGTTCTCTTCTTCAAAAGCCTCCTGTCCCCTGAAAAGACACCAGCACTTACAAAAGGAAACACCTACGGACATGAAAAATGTTACCCCTGAAAGTGAGAAACATAAAACCTGAATTTAAAGAAAAGGGAAGGAGATGAGGCCAGAGGAGGCATGTGAACACAAACACACGCACACATAAACATGCACGCAGGGGGGAGAAAGCAGAGATAGTGTTGCATGATATCACAGAGAATCATCCACTCATATGCGTCTTTTCTATCTTCACTCTGACTATGCCACAACTCAAGCTGATTTTCATGGTGGACAGGATTTGATTTTCCCTAACCAATCACTGGAGACCAAAGTGTCTGCCTGAATGTAAATTACTTTTCAGATCAACACTGATGCTTAGCCATGCAAACATGATGGTTTTGCTGGGGATTTGGGAGCAGAGTAAAGTCAAAACAAGCTACAAGTTCGGGGCAATAGTCAGGATACAGGTTGGCCATGTTTTGATTTCCAAAAAAGAGGACTCTTGGCCCACTCATGAAGAACTTTAATAATACTGTTTGCTTAAAGAAAATGTTAACATATTTAAACGATGCCTTCTCTGTGCGGTTAATGAATGGTGAAATAAAAAAAAAATGTGATATAGGCTTTTACAAGTCAACAAGGGCAAAAAAATAACTTAAAAACCTCTGGAATTAAATAATGGTACAGAAATAAGGCCTCATCTGTATAAGAAAAATTCCCAGTTCGGGACGGTACGAGGGACTTTTTTTTTTGCAGTTTGTTTGAAAAGCTGCAGTTGCGCTTTGGCATCTTTTAAACATCACTAGGCGCTGCTGCGCGCTGTTTGTCCCGTCTATGAGCGCAGAACAACCGCTCACAAAGCAGCTGCTCAGGGATGAAGTCACACATATGGGTCCTCTGTAGAAAAATCCGGACATTTTCATTAATCTCGAAAATCCCCCCCCCCCCGGATGCCCCGGACAGAATGTGAAAAGTGGACATGTCCGGGGAAAAGAGGATGGTTGGTCACCCTACCCTGCGCATATACTGTAGTCCACATTGTTTTTGCTCTTTTGTGATATGAACAGCTTAACAACACTTGGCAACAGCTTGAAGGTGCTGTTAGTTCCACCCATCCTGCTGATTGGCTAATTATTAGGCCTCCTGTGGAGCTTATTGGACAGATTTCCAACAAAGACAGTGCTAGTTTATGTTTAGATGCCCCACAAATCAGTCACTGGATGGAGGGAACGGATTCAAAGGTCTGGCCCCGTGGCATGAGATGGTGGCTGTAAATGTGTCTTCCAGCATAAAATGCCACCAAATACAATGAGCTCTCTCTAGATGAGCAGTGTCAAAGGTTCCACTCCACTGAAGAAATGTACAATGCATTCAAAGCTTGGAACAGTACTCAACCATTATCAAGAGCCGCAGCACAATATGAACTCCGTATATCAGCACACCTCGTTAAGCTGTCATAAGCATGAGTTATAACAGTGCAGCAGACATGACAGAGGTCGTAAAGCTGTCTGCTAGTATAACTAGTATGTCATAAACTGTACTAGCCACTTAAGCTTGGCTGCTTCAATAGTAACATACGTCAGGGTAGCTGTACCACAAAATGTCAAGTGTGGGTAATGACCTCCCTCACAGTATAAAACAGGATTTAGCCTTTAAAATTGCAAGAATCAGTCAGCAGTTTTCTGATTTGTTCTCTGTAGCAGCTAATATTAGATCCAAGATCCAAAATCACAATGTTTCATTTATATTTGTGTATAATTTGAACGATATTTCAATTTAAAAACTGCGGTTCTGTTTGTTTGTATAGCTGCTGCGCCACGATTTGTTGAAAAGATCAGTGTAACAGTCTGCAGATATCACACCAGACTAGCACACAGCAGAAATGTGTTGTTGGTTTTAATTGAATTTGCCTTCATTTTAATGACTCAGCAGATGTTTCACTGCAGGTGAAATAGACAGTGTTATGTTGATTTAGAGACACACTGTGACAGGCTAACCTGACAAGTGAATGCAATACACGGGGGGGGGGGGAAACGTGGCTTTTTCACAAAACATTGATTTTTTTTACATTTTTTACATTCCAATGTCCTTGGAAAAAAATCAGTGTTAGTTTTAAAATATTTCTTAAAGGAGGTATAAAAAGTAATACCACAGATTTTTGGGAGGATTACCTGAAGTGCTTTTGTCTTGTTCTTTAATTTTGCTGTTTGAAATTTGAAGTTTCTGACTGAGCTGATGTACTGAAAAACTTCAAACTTCATTCCCTTTTTGAACTTCAAAATCTCAGTGTGAGTCCAGGGTACAATTACAGGTGATCAAATATCATTTTAATAATTAGCTTTAGTCAATACCTTTTTGATTGTTCATGCTCAAATGGCTTTTTTTTGGTTAAAGGTTAAGTGTGCGCCAGTTTGACTTTTGTATTGATATGCATGAGCTACTTAATGATAACAGTCCAGTTCAAACATGAGAGCCTACTTCTGCTCATTGAGAAATCGTAGCAAAGTATGTGTTGTTCCTTGCTGCAGTCTTTTTCTAGTCTGCTTGAACTGCACCCGAATCTAGCCAGAGGTAGGCTAATGCATAATGTTTAAAAATGTCCAATTATTTTTTTGTCTGACTGTCACTGCATCAGCAACACTTCTCTGAGCAGAAAGACCCCCTCTAACAGCCAGCAGGAGGGTGTAAGTGACAAACAGCAGCGTAGGGGGTCCAGTATCACTCATGGCCAAGATCATGATTTTTGCATTGAATCACAACATGAGCACAACAGTTCAGAATGGCCTGTGTGTGAAGCATCTCATCATGTTCGCCTGCTATTGCTGGACTTGTGTGTAGAGTGACTTTCTACAGAGTAAAAACCTCCCAGTTGAAACTGTGAAAAAGTTGATCTTGGCTGTGTGTCTCAAAAGTTGTACGGCTTTGTTGTCTTTAATTGTGTTTCTGTAGTGATGGCTGGAAATATCACTCTTGGGCTTCTATTAAAAAACTGACACCGGCTGGTCATTTGGTAAGAGCTTCTGTTATTTTTACAGACCATGAGATGTCTCTGGATGTTTTCTAACTCTGCTCTAATGTTAGTGCTGTTAAGGTGTTTGTTCAGTTTCCCCCTGCTTGCATTTGCAAACTCCTTAAAATCCCCTGCTGCTCTGATATTTACCATAGCTTATCAGCATTCTGTGTCTAAAAAAAAAACCATTTTTCACAAATTAAGGTCCAGTAAGCTATAAGACAACAGACTTTTATTTCTATTGATTTTCATAACAAATTCAAGTAGCAGTTCTAACAATTGATACAATTCTGCTTTTGCTGATGGCAGAAAACCTAAGACGGTAAGACTAGTTTGGATATGAATCATTACATAATTTTATCATGTCTTACTTCATTAAGTAACAGTCGCGTTTCAAAACAATTGGTGTTTATTCGATTCCAGCTGTTGCTAAGACACATCGAATGCACAATTATGGTCTGTCTCCTCACCATTAACAGAGATTTCCATATGCTTGCTCCAGATGCCCAGTGTCTCTACTTCTCGCTCATTATCTGCTCTCTGTTTACAAGCTGGCAGAGAGGAACTCATATCTCATTCCAAGTGCAGCTGGAAACATTTTGATATTCAGCTGTCCATTTATTTTAAGTGTATGCTTTGCTCATTACAAACACCTCTTATTCTTTCATTATAGGTAATAAGATGTTATCAGATATTATCTGTGCAGAATACCAATGTACTCAATAAATGGATATCTGTTTCTCAGAGTTCTTCCATATTTCCATGTCAAACAGCAGCAATAATGAATAGGAAATAGGAAAAATTTACACTTAAATCACCCTTCGGATCGGCAGGAACAAAATATCCAAGTTGTAAATCTTTACAGATATACACTCTGTAATTTATTAAAGGAAAATGGCATAACAACAGTCACTGGAAACCAAAATCACCAAACCTTTGAAGGCCGGATTGAAAAACACACCAAAAATCAAAGCTGAAAACAGAATAAATTTCATAGTGTGGCTCAGTAATGTGTATGGCCTCCATTTGCACTTCCGACAGCATTTGGGCTTGCTCCTAATGTGATGGTATCGTGGAGGATCTCCTAGGCCTGGGTCAGTGCTAGGGATATTTCAATCTGATATTTGGATCAGCCATCAGTCAGATACTGACTCAAAAAGCTGCATTAAATATAAATATGACAACAAGCCAATCCACAGTCTGACACGTTCTCCATGGTTCTGTATACCTCTCGGTTTACTTTGAGCTACACCAGCATCAAGTGGCAGATGATCAGTTGATGCTAACAGCATGAAGCTAACAGCAATAATACAGCAGGGTGGGGGCTGTATTATTGCTGTTTAAACAGCTTCCATTTGTATGTTTTTGTGCAGGTTTTTTACTTACCTGCAACTTGTGGTCAAAGTGAGCGAACCAGAGTGAAAAGAACTGACAACAATGATGCTTTCTCTCACTCACTAGCTTGCATTAGCGCATTACTGCAAACAAGTTTAATGAAAAACACCAGTACATGTTTTATTTTTTAACTGCATTAATTCTTCCCTTTTTTTCATATATTATTTAACAAATACATATGAAAAAATTAAATATAATTCGATGTAGTTATTTATTACATTTTATTTTGTAAGTTAGAAACGTCATTTCAGGTGGAGTGTCAAGTTTCCTTACACATAAAATTATTAAATTAATAAATATAAAATTATTATTACTTGCGGCAACTAGTAAAATTTGGAATGGGATGTCCCTCGTTGGTGCTTCAGTGAGCTCCTGGACAGTCTGAACAATCAGCAGATGTACAAATCCATAACACAGCCGAGGTTATCAGGGTGGGTGAGTGCCATCAATATCTTTGTCATCCGGAAACTGCCAACAGACTTTGGCAACCGAGAACCCACTGCACCAGGTGTGACAGTGGGTCTGAGGATTTCATCCGTATACCTAAAAGCAATCATGGTTTTACGAGCTAGCACATGGAGACCTGTGTGGCCTTGAAGGATATGCCCCCGAGGCTTTTGCTGACCCACTGCCAAACTGGCCATGTTGGTTGCCACAGTGTCTCTAGAGTCGTTCAGGTCTTTAACATGCTTTCCTTCTGAACCTGCATTTATCTGTGGAAAGAACATGGGACCAGTGGTAGACATGCCAGTTCTGTGTTCTTGGACAAACACTGATCAAGCCATTCCTGGTGCTAGGCTGTGACCACAGATTCCAATAAATGATCGGTTACACACACCATACTCAATCTATTTCTGATAGTCTGGTCAGAAACAGATGCCATAAGTACTCTGCTGGAGGTCCTTTTGTAGGGTTCTGGTTGTGGCTGTTCTCCCTTGCACAAAGGAGCAGATAGTGTTCGTGTTGCAGGGTTCATGCCCTTCTGCTGGCCTGCATGTGTTAGGTAGTCATGTGATGGCAGATGACTGCCTGCCAGTACTGACAAAGATCCCAACAAAAACCAAAAACTAGAGAAAAATAAACTACTACCTCTTTTACGCTATGTCCACACCTACACGGGTATTTTTGAAAACGCAGCTTTTTCTATGGGTTTGGACATTTCGTTCACACGTAAACGGCATTTCGAATCACTGAAAACAGAGATTTTTTTAAAAACTCCTGTCAGGTTGGAGATTTTCAAAAACTCAGTTTACATGTGGACGAGGAATACGGAGCCTTTTTTCACGTCACGCTCTAAAGAGCTAACATCTGCAAAATGTCAGGAGTAGTTAGTCATTGTAAGAAGTGTTTGTAAACTAAAAATTAAAAATGTGGGATACTGTTTGTGCATGATTTTTTTTCTTATTCATTCCACTGTGTGAAATTTGCTGAAAATTTGTAGTTGGAAGAAAAAGCCTATCAAACCTGCGAGAACTGGAGCTGAAGTTTGGTCAAGAGCAGTAAGAATACCTGCAGAGGTGCAGCCATCCCATTGATACATTCCAAATGTGATAACAGTGGATTATGATTATTCTAATAACTACTTAGATTTAACTTATTCAAGAGACCTATTTTTCCGTCATGACAAACCTGTTGGTTCAGCAAACAAAGGTGTTGATTTATTGTGCATAGTGAAAAGAACTTGGTTTACTGAGGAAGGCTAGTGCGTGCACACACACACACACGCACATGCAAAGGAAATTTTATCAATTAATTTGCAAGTTGAGGGGACTCTGACTAAAACATTTCATCAGATAATGATGGAACAACAATTAATATCTGCTGAATGTTTTTATTCTTTTCCCAAAATATTTTTTCCAATTACAGCCTGGAAACAGATTGGCATCTTTATCTACTTTAAAAAGTAACTGCGGAAAGTAAATTTATTAAAAGTTATGTTGTTGCTGAAGTTTAGATTTGTGACGAACAAATACAAATAAAATAAAAAAATCAGCGGGCAATTTTAAAGACTATCAAATTCTGGAGCTTCTCAGTTTTTTACCCTAAATAACCATGGACACAAAGCAACATTCATCAAACTGTCATTTTACAGTTACCTGCAATTTAATACATTTAAACCAATAAGACACCAAAGAAAAAATATAATCATTGTGTTTTAAAATTAATTCATGACATTTCTGCATGCATATTTTACAAATTTGTCATATTTGAAGCAATTGGACCTGTTTTTCATAATGGCTCCATTTTTCTTCCTTTTTTGTAAAAGCCTGCAAAGCCCATCATCAGTCCATTGCTTTTAAAGAGCATGTGACCAATAACAGGTCTGAGCTCTCTCTCTTTCTCCAAGCAAGGTGGATAAGTTTGACACTGCTGTGAGCGAAATTAAAGGCCAGGGCTGTTAGTTTCCACTGCATTCGCTTCTTCATTGTATCCTTTGTTCGTGCATCCTTTTCTGCAGTAAGGAAAAGGATGCAGTATGCATTGCCTCGTTTCCCTCTATTTTTTATGCCTTTATCATTACTTTTTCTGCTCTTGTGCTTTATTTCATACTCTTCCATCCCTCCATCTCCCCTCCTCTTGCTTTTTTACCACTGCCTTTGTTTTGTTTTGCCTTTGAAATTTGCGCCTTAGAGTGTGATAATAAGCTGTCTGTCTAAGGGTGCAATGGCACCCAAGAGTCACTTTCGGTGCTTGTGCGCCTGTATGTGTGAGCTTGGGTATGTGCGACAAAAAAAGACAGCTGAGTATTTGTACGAAAGTGCCACAGTCCCTTTCTGTTTGTGCGTGTGAGTGTTTGTGTGAATGCAGACATATAATTGTCTGCAAATGTGTGTTGTGTGTGGACGTGAAGGAAAGTGACAATCAGCAAGTGTGAGCGTGTGTGTGTTTGCGTGGCATCTGTCAGTTTCCCTCAGACTGTGAAGGCAACCCACAGAGCAGGAAGCAGGGAAAGCTTCACACCCCCCGCTGGAGAAATAGAGAATGAGCAGGGCAGATAATGCCCTCTTATCTTCCCCACCAACCCCCTCACCTCCCTTTTCTCACTCTAACCCACCTCCCCCAACTCCCCAATACAGACACACACAGACACACACAAACTCCCCCTTCCTCTCCCAGCACACTCTCAGCAGGGGGAAAAGCTTTAAGTTGGATTTGGTAGTGGCAGCGGGAAGAGAAGGGGTACTCACGTTGCAAAGACGCCAACCTCATAACTCACACAAACAAGCATTCACATTTTAGCCAATTTGCACAAGAAATAAACCCGAGTGTACAGAAACATGCACACCATCTCAAATTTTAACTTGTGATAAAACTGCCTGTAGGAATCTTTATGTTTAATTTAAGCAGGCAACTTAATTAAGTGTAAAGACTGTGTTTGTGTGTGTTCAGTTTGCATTCACTTAGCATTCATTTGTGTCAGTCAGGATTGACAGAATCTGAGGAATGTGCAGAAATTTGTCAGGATGATAGCAGACGTGGCACGAGGATTCATTCAGAATCTACGCAGGCAACACGAAAATCTGTAGGGATCTCGGTTGCATCTTCCACTAAATGAGCAACTTGTTACAGATTTGAGAATTTGTTTGTGCTCGTCAGAAAGTTTTTTGTTTTCTGCATCTGAGGTTGTCATGGTAACAGTATGTACATAGTAATAGCGCTAACCATGCCCAAATGATCAAACTTGAGTCTTATGCAACTGTAAGCAATCACTGACATTGGTGATATCAGATTTAAAGCCTGGGGTTGGATTTTTTTGTGTTTAATTTGTTCAAAATTGATTAGATGATTGTTAGTATCACAAAAGTTTATTTTCCTTTTGTGATACTCCTCCTTTCTTTTTATGTCCATACATGTCTTCCTTTGACCACAAGGATCCATATGCATTAAGATAGCTGTCTATTAGCCTTGGCTTTCTGAACACATTCAGATTGTTCCATCACTCACACTGGCTGATGCACTCACGCTTGCCTTATTTTACTTTGGGTTTCTATCTTAGACCTCCACTGGCTTTCAGATACCTAGACCCAGACCAAGTACCGGTATGTGGGATTCCACCATCCCCCATCTGCCCAACTACCAAAGCGTACCCTGGACTCTTGGCTGTACATCCAACGAAACCCACCCGTGAAGCATACCTTTACTCCCTCTCAGTCCAGGCAGTTATTATCTTGTCAACTTGCAACCACTTTCAAGTTTGTAGTTAAATCTTACATCTTTTCTCTGAGTTACACTGTGGGCTCTGTGGTTAAAAGCTACCCTGGTGATACATTTCCCCTCTTTAAAAAAATCTTTACTTTTACCTTCCCTTTCAGATGATTTGTGACAGAAGTGTAGCAGCAAGAGTGAAAGGTAAAGGTGATAAGATGGTAGTTAGACCTGCTATGATGCTATGATGTATGGTTTGGAGATAGTTGCACTGACAAAAAGACAGGAGGTAGAGCTGGAGGAGATGGAGCTGAAGGTGCTAAAACTTTCACTGAGAGTGATGAGGATGGACAAGATTAGAAATGAGTACATTAGAGGGATAGCTCAGGCTGGGCTGTTTGGAGACAGAGTTAGGTTGAGAAGATTTAGGCATGTGCGGAGGGCAGTGGATGTAGTGAACCAATGATATGAAAGCTGGAGTTACTAGGCAGGAGGAAAAGAGGAAGAGCACAGAAGAAGGTTCATGGATGTAGTGAAGGAGGATATGTAGCTGGTGTGACAGAGGACAGGGTAAGATGGAGGCATTTGATTTTTCTATGGCGACCCCAAAAGGGAGCAGCCAAAAGAAACAGAAGAAGAATTGTTGGGTTGTATACATCTAGTATAATAGTTTCAATTTCCTGAATGATATGAATTATTCCATACCTGTGCAAGAAACGGATTCCTCCTCAACAAGCAGAGAGTGCCACATCGAGACAGCACCCATTATACTTGTGTTACAGCAATAAACTTCTGCACAACAACTGATAAGACACAACCAACTGTGCTTCACAATGCAAACTCTGTAGCATGCAAACAGGAATAAATACATTTAGACAGTTAAATTGCAAAAGCCCATAGTGGGGACCACTAGTTAGCCAGTTAGCACAACAATCTGTGAGTAGACAGGAAAGGCTCTGCCACTAACAACAGAAATGACGGAGGAGGAAAAAGAGAGGTCAAAGACACATCTAAAGAACCTGTGCAGGTCCTCCACACCCAGACAGGGGAGCATGCCATATTTAAGGCCAATAAGTGTTTTCCTGAGGGCTGCATATTTTCTGCCATGGGAACATTTTGAGTTTAAGCTGAGTGACAGATAAGATCCCATCAAGAGAATAAGCCACTAAGATGACTTGGTTTAAAAACAGTGGCAATTTTTGCCATTTCAGTCAGTCTGACAAAGTCAACAATTTTCCACTAAAATTTCTCCAGAAATGTCACTAGTTTATATAATTTAAGTACAGTTTGCTATAATACTAAAGTCAGAGAACCCATTTTATTTAATGTTTTGGATATGTGGTTCTATTTTATCTCTGTTTTGTTTATTTCATTAAGAGGGACTCTGTATTCTGGTGGCAAGTAGAAAAGCCACCAGAATGTTTAAAAATATCCCAGTTCAAATTTGTGGTGATACCACCCAGCGCTAATAGATACTGAACACCTTATCTTATTGTGTGCACTCTCTAATCTTTGGTAAATCCTTTATTGTTCTAATTTAGCTTGAGAAAGTCACAGATGATATGATTCTGATTCAGTTTTTGTTCCTGGAGCTACTGGCCATGAAACGTACCACAGACTGGTTTATAGTTCATCTAAGGTGATTGTCATCGTTAGTTGCAAACAAAAAGGCAAAGGCTTTTGATAATGTATCAAACTAATATCAGGCTTAATACAATCTCTCAGACATCAGTCACATACAATGGAACTGCACGGTATCAAATCAGGCAATCTGTGGATAAAATTAATAGCTTCAAGTCTGCTGATGATTATAATCTTCTGATTGTATTATCTTCACAAGCCCCCAGTGGGATTCTACGTGTATTATAACAGTCATTATTATGTTTATAACTGTAGTTGGGGGAGAGGTGTGTGTGTGTGTGTGTGTGTGTGTGTGTGTGTGTGTGTGTGTGTGTGTGTGTGTGTGTGTGTGTGTGTGTGTGTGTGTGTGTGTGTGTGTGTGTGTGTGTGTGCGTTTTTGCGTCTGTATCCCATTATCTCTGTCGTTAAGCACAATAATGGCACTCACTGTGGGCACCTCAGGCTATGTTTTGAAGATCTCTTGTGCACACACACCGAAGCTGTCTTCAGGCCTGCATCTCTGCCTAATTGGAAAGGGAATAGTTGCGGTGTGGGCGATCACACCAAAGCCCCTAGCTCATTGACACAAGGTTAAAGACCCATTAACTTGACCAGTAGAAAAATTGAGGAGAGGACAAAAGGGAGACCGGGTAGACGAGAGATAGCAAAAAGGAGAAAGAAACATGCAGAGAATCTCCAAGGCGGGCCTCTGCAAGCTCATTAATGTGAGCACCTGCAAGCCCGCCCAAAGCTTTGAAAACACCATCACGCAGCATGGAAGCCAGAGTAATGCTGTTTACAGGCCTGCTCATATTTGAGGTCTTTTCATAAAAGATCATGTTCGAGTTTTTGTCACAACACAATGTAGAACCGGGCCTGTGAAGAGGCAGTCTCCTAGTGTTTGCAATTACTATTAAAGAGGTTAGGTGCTACGGTTGCTAGAGTTTGGATGATTGCATTCATTATGTAACTAATAAGTAAATAAGTAGTTTCCTTTAAGGAGACTCTGCAAAAGTCAAAAATACATATCACCTGGTTGACAGAGCACTTTATTTGCAAAAGCAAAGAAGAAGCAGTAACCACATAATAAGTTCACCACACATTATTTATTGAGTAAAATGGGCACTGCAGTGATCTGTTGAGGTTTTTCACTTTGTGTGTGTGTGTCTTTGTTTTCATGTGCGTTTGTAAATCAGTGGGCACATAGGTGTGTGTGTGTGTGTGTGTGTGTGTGTGTGTGTGTGTGTGTGTGTGTGTGTGTGTGTGTGTGTGTGTGTGTGTTCATTCAGGGCACCACATCAATCTAAAAGTGTCGAGAATGGAACATCGTCTTTCCTGTTTTTGATTTTCTGAGAAGCACGGTGCTGAAAGTAGTGAAGTCCAGAGGGTGAAGGGCTGGGCAAATCAATTCTTTTTGAGCTGAGCTTTTGTCTGAACTCTAACGCGTGTTTTGCTTCTGAAATCGAATGAGAAGTCTTGTAAAAGGAATATTCATGTAAAGAGAATAATTAAGAAGGAAAAACAGTTTCTGGAATCTTAATATGGCCTTGCCAGCGTGGTGCCTTGACTTGATACACGTAGAGGTCGGCTGATGTTGAGTCAGTTTGATTATTATCACAAAATATTTGCACACATTTTCACTGAAATCACACGCCCTGCAACCTAGCAAGTGGATAAAAAAAATCTAGGGGGCAAGTTAAACTTGCCCACTCAATTTCTGTTTTTCCTTTGTACTTCTCACCTCACAGCTCCTATTTTTTACTTTTGAATCTGCCATCTTTTATTCTTTTTGATAATCCTCCTCCTCGCTCATTTGTTTCCCTACGTTTTTCTTTCACTTTTTTCGTTGAAACTATTTTACTGTGCGCATCTCATTATAGTGTACTTTTTTTCATGTCTTGTGCATGTCGATGGAGCATTCATTACTTCTTCCTAGCCCCACCTACCCTAACCTAAAACAAAGACTTGTCCTGATAATGAAAGAAATAGCAGTAAAACAGCACAGACAACACAGGAATAACACCTGTCCTGATCGTTTAGTCCTTATGTTGTCCTTGTAGAAAGTGGCATGTGTTGGTGTTTTGTCCCTGCACTCAGCACTGAGGTGCTAAACTCCCACTTAGCTCTCAAACACACAAGTCTTCCCTTCAGCTCGTTTGCATCATTTGAAGTGACAACATCCCATTGCAGCCATGCATACGGGCCAAAGTCTGTTAACCCAGCACACACCCTAATGTATGCAATCACAGATACACACACAAAACAATGAGTGCCAAGAAACAGCAAGTGTATCTGACATGAATGTTCGTAGTCTCTCGCCTCTTTCACAGGAAACAACTGTACCGCAACAGAGCGGTGACTCATAATACAAATAGCCTTCGTGTATTGTAAAGCCTCAAAAAAGACTATGACAGAAATAAAGAAAGAAATCAAGAACCTAAAAAAGGGAGAGGAAATGAGAACACGAAAGGAGATGAAGAGATTGACAATGAGTCTATGACTCTCTGCTCTGACACTTACTGCACACAGCATGTTGCACTGCCAAGCATTCTTTTGTTTGTAACGTGATTGTTCTTAGCTTGCTCTTCAGAAACAAATTACCTGAGGTTGAAAAAAACACAGAATTATTTCAGCTCAGTTTTATGGCGCTGCGATAGTGTATAGATACCAGGTGTTTGTTTTGTCACAGTCAGAGTGACTTTACAAGTAACATATTTCAGCCGAAAGCTGTTTAATTCCATCTATTCATTCATTAATTTCCAGCTGCTTACCTGAGTGTGTGTCGGGGGAGGAGCAATCTCTCCAGCCTGTCCTGGGTCTGCCCTGAGGCCTCCTTCCAGTAGACCATGCTTTCAGCCCCTCACTTAGGAGGTGCCCAGGAGGCATCCTGGTCAGTTGCCCGAACCACTTTAACTGACACAGAGTTATGGTTCTACTCTGAGACCTTTCCAAATGGCCAAGCACCTTATCCTATCTGTATGGAAGAGTCCAGTCACAGTCACGCTCATTTCCATCACTTGTATCCATAGTTTCATTCTTTTGGTTCCTATCCAGAGCTTGTGGCCATAGATGAGGGCAGGAATGTAGATTGACTGGTTAATCTCTCTTCACCACAACAGACCTGTACTGTATCCACATTATTGCAGGCGTTGCATCAATCTGTCTTTTAATCTCACTCTACCCTTAATACTTAAACATACAACAACAACTTATCCCCAACCTGGAGTTCATATCACCTTAGACCAGGGGTCGGCAACCTGCAGCTCTTTAGTCCTTTTAGTGCGGCTCCACGTGGTTTGGGAAAATAATTTGGGGGTTTTTAACCCTCAACGCAGGCGTTGCCGATCTGCAACAGTTAAAAACCAACAACCTGATTACCCCACATGCATATTTTATGAGTTTTTTTTACTCAGAAGTACCACTGCAGGACTTGGTTGTGCATTAGCAACAAAAAGTTTAATTTGAGCCTGAGAGGGTTAAGTAATTAGCTGAAGTGTATTTTATTTATGTTAGTTCTTTTTTTTAAACGTGTAGTTCTAAATTGGCCTTAGACCCATGTCTTCAGCTTTGGAGACGTTAGTTATCATTCCTCCTGCTTGACACTTACCTATGAACTGCTCCAGTCCGAGATGGAGGCTGTCCACTGATGAAGCAAAAAGAACTACATCATCTGCAAAAGAAGAAAAAAAAGCAGAAAGGTGATCCTGGAGTCACCAAACGAGAGCCACTCTGCTACTTGAGAAATTTTGTCCAGAAAAGTCATGAACAGAGTGGGTGACAAATGCTACACTACATATTTTTTGAGACGATACGTCAGAACTTGGTATCAAGGAAAACTAGAAATTTGATCAAATGTGATAAAAGACTAGAGCTATGACTTTGTAAACCTTGCCATGTAGTTTTGCTGCATATACCTAAAAGAAGTGTAAAAATAATACAAAGGAAAATAAAATAAAAGTGTTATTTCCAATGCTTCATTCAAAATCCAGTCTCCTCTGAAAGTCCACCGACTTGTACTCTGCCGCTGCCTCCTTCCCTTTCAAGTGGATTTCGCAGCTTATTCAACCTGGAAGCCGCCAATTCATTCATGAACATGAATTGGAAGAAATAAGTTTTCCATTAACTGCTAAAACTAACTAACTCATAATACATCATAGGAGAAAAACTAAAAGAGAGGTATAGGGTGACTAGCAGAACATAGAGTCTGCGTGTTAATGAAACATTCACAAAATGTAATCTATCATCCCTGGATGCAAATTTCATTTTCATTTTCATGAACAATTTTTTAATAGAAGGACTCACATGCATTGATTTTGTCCATGTTTTAAAGGGACAAAAAAGTAAGAATTTGGATGTTGGAGAAGTCATTACACCTTTTGTATCTGACACCACATTTTTCTTCTACTGTCATTTTCACTCATTATCCAGTAAAGTTTAGAACCAAAACTACTTGGTAATAGTCAGAAAAAGATGAAACTGAAACGTCTGGGGGGGGGGGGCATAACAATCCTTTTCTTTATATTCTTTGAAAGATATTTTCTAAGGGTGTTACTAGTCACAAGGGGATGCTCATAATCAAAACGCAGAAGCTAAGGCAAGCAGAAGAGCACAGCGAAAATAAGAGAGATATAATACTGGAAGATGTTAGGCAGAGTAAGAAATGCACTGAGCAGATGGTGGTGTGCTCTCAGGTGTATAAAGACCTGCAGAGAAAGATCTGTTGCACAGAGGGAAGGCGGTAGAGATCCAGAGATAGGTGAATGATGGGAGGTGCTGAACAGGAACGGAAGGTTGTGCGAAAGCTACAGAACATGGAAGTAAACTGAAAAAAAGAGCTTAGAGGAACTGGTTAACGGAGGCTGGCGTTCAAGATCGGAAGAGAGGATGAAGAGAACAGAAGCTGGGTGCAGTAAAGGCACGGATGGAGGCATGGTGAGCAGGTTAGAAGTTGAGGTGAGAGCCAGCAGGATACGAGGTGACCAAAGAGATGAAAGACAGGGTTAGAGGCAGTGAAAGTTAGAACAACTCAGATATGCTTCATAGGTGGAAAGAAGGGTGGATGGAGAGGAAGGAGAGTAATAAAGGATCAAAGAAAGATGTTTTACAGAGCAAATAGATGAAAAGGGGCAAAGATGGAGGGATGGAGAGACAGACCAATAAAAGGAAGAACGTATGGATGAAAGGGAAATAGATCACTTACAAAGTATAGAATGGAAGGAAATGAAAAGGGGGGGCAGGCAGATAAACGGAGAGAAAAAAATCTGCAGATATAGACAGATTACTTATGGAAAAGATAACAAAAGGCAAAATTTGGCTGTAAGGATGGAGAAACAGGATTCAGAAAATGCCAAGATATCAAGCCCTTCCTACTTGATCTTACATATATTGTTTTCTTATGTTTTTAAGCTTAGAAGGTGTTTTCTTTCTCCCTCATCTCTTTAACTCAACGGCCACTTTTCTTTTCTTACTCATACTTTTCTTATTTCTGTCTCAACATGTTAACATCAAGGGTGACCCTTTTAATTAATGAGCTCTTGAGCTGCTGGAGAGGTTACCTTATGACCGAGTAGGGCTTGATGTTCCCTTCTGCTCCCAGTCATTAAGGTTAAGTTAACTTAACCAGCTCTACTTCACACTTGCAATAAAGATATGTGAGTGGTTTAATTCCTCTCATTTGGCTTTTGGCAGGATAGCAATAAGAGTATGTTAAAGTATCTATCAAGCATGAGCTTTCCTTATCTTTAGCCAAGTGCTTTTCCTTGCGTTAAAGGAATAGCTAATAGTAGAAATATGCTTGCTTGGTTGCTTTCTTACCAAGATTGATTTCCCATCTTCAGGTAAAAGATGAAGCCTAGCTGCCTGTAGCCTTAACAATCTGTCTGGAGGCAACACAATGCTGCTACCTTTGTTTCTTTGTAAGCCACACTGATTTTATGAGGTCGCTTTTTTTTTAATTCTCAATTTCTCGGTGAAAACAAGACATCAGCATTGCTCAACCTAACCAAAGCTTCAATTTTACATGCCCTTGGTAATATATGCAAGAAATCTAGACTAATAATCTCCTCAAATGCCCAGAAAATTGCAAACCAAAATGTCTGACAAACACACACAAACACACCAGTTGCAGCTTGTACATCACGTCTCCACCTTTTGTTCCCTCTTTCTCATCT
The DNA here is from genome assembly GCF_057381845.1 of Rhamphochromis longiceps. Lineage (NCBI taxonomy): Eukaryota > Metazoa > Chordata > Actinopteri > Cichliformes > Cichlidae > Rhamphochromis > Rhamphochromis longiceps. The sequence goes on along the minus strand of NC_140568.1, from coordinate 28,743,631 downwards.
ACTCTCTTTCCCCCCCCCCCCCCCTCTCTTTTCGTTTTATACACATGATGACCTTATCAATGCAGCTGTCATAAATCCCTTCTACATGCTTGTTTTGTGTGTCATCGAGTTGAGGAAGAGTATGAGAGAGAAGGTTAGAGACAGACTGACAGAGAAATCCCATTCTGTGTTCAGCGTGAGTGCACCTTTTATCTTGTTCCCTCTCATTTGTGAGGGTTTGATCAAAACATTTACCGACGTGCCGATTGGTACAAAGACTAATCAAATTCGCACATAAAATTATGTCATAAAACTGGACTTCACAGACTGATAAACACACACTCAAACACCAAGCCTGTCCCACATGAAGTCTGTCTTTGAGCGTGAGGACATGCTGATTGATTGGTGCCTTGGGGGAGCTGTCCCTTCCCATTAACATCTATGTGACTGTGGGATTGTGTGGATTGTGTGGATTTTCTGCTAGCAGGGTCTGTGTGAGCATTTCTTTTGTGTTAGATGTTAGAATTTTAAAGGTTTTCCATTAACAGAAATATAAATCAAAGCAATGTCACCCCAAGATCCATTTATTAGCTGTTATGGAAATTTTAATCAGATAACATGATGATGATGTTTGCTGAGAAATTAATGGATCTGTAAACAGATATATAGTACTATATTTGCCTATCAAATACAATATACATTATATTCGTACATGTACAGTCATTGTACACCCTCTTTCAGTTTTAAAGTTTTATGTATCAGGAAAAAAAACATCCCTAGCTGGTTTAAAAATGAGGTAAATACAACAATGTTACATGACATAATACATCGTCTCATTATATTTTTATCAAAAATTAAGCCAAAACACAGAAGTGGTGTGCAGGAAAACTAAGTACAGCTTACTGCTTGCATTGGAATGAAGAGTGTAAGCAGAAGCCAGGTGCTGCTAATCAAATGCACTTGATTAAATGATCATCAGCAAGTGTGAGCCCCTCTATTAAGGCAGCAGTGTTGGCAGTTTGCTGGTCTAGAGTATTTAGGTGAGGAGAGACATCAGTAATGATCTCAGAGAAAGAACTGTTGCTGCCCATCAGTCTGGGGAGGGTCATAAGGGCATTTCCAAATAATTTAAAGTCCATCATTCTACAGTAAAAAGGATTATTTACAAGTTGAAAACATTCAACAGTGGCCAGTCTTCCCGGGACTAGATGTTCCAACAAATTCACCCCAATCAAGGTTATTATCATTAACGAAAACTAGCGAAATAACGAAAACTAGAAGTGAAAAAACATTTTCGTTAACGGAATTAAAAATAAAAACAACAAAAGGAAAACTAACTGAAACTGTAATGAGTGTTCACAAAACTAACTAAAATTACCTGAATTTATAGCAAAAATGTGTTTCGTTTTCGTTGATGTGTGCGTGTCCTACAATAGTCAAGAGTGAAAATGAAGTTTAGTTTCCAGATTTTTTTTCTTGCTGTGTCTAATTATGCCAGCAGGTGGCAGTACGTTAGTCGAGTCGTCTGTGTTGCTGCTCCGTCCACGCGCAGAATCTTGTCAGGAAAAGTCGGGAGAAAGCGCCAGAGTCCAATTTGGGATTACTTTGAATATGACTGTGTTTTGGATAAAGCAAGTGTCTTGCAGTGGAAAGAGACAAATTATGAGGGACATTTATAAAGGGAAAAAAAAATCCCACAAACCTTAAAGTGCACTTGAAAAGCTCACACAAGAAGGCTAACCTAGCTTACCTTGAGAAGGGAGCACACTCAACCCTCAGCCCCAGAAAACAGAAGCTAACCCCAGGCAAGGCAGCGTGATGCATCCCGAGACAACAGGACGGGGACATCTGCATAACTGTGTGAGTCAATTGCCTTCAAATAGTTTATCAATTCACTTGAACCAAAATTACAAACACCCGGTGCTGCAAGAGTTAATAGTCTCATTGGGGCCAAGTATATACATTTTATAGTTGCCTGGTATCAATGGTTGTTCATCTCCCTTTATTTATTTATTTATTTATTTATTTATTTATTTATTTATTTATTTAAAGAACCCATAGGTGGGAATGTGAGTTGTCTGTCTCTACGTGTTAGCCCTGCGACAGACAGGCGACCTGTCCAGGGTGCAGGGTATGGTAGCTGGAATAGCAACATACCCAAGGATAAGCAGAAGAGAATGACTGATATGATGAAACTGGGATTTTGTTACACTTAATTATTGCAAACACAACTAAAACTATAACTGAAACTAATCAAAACTAAACTGAAACTAAGGATTTTCAAGAAAATAAATACTAAACTAAACTAGCAAACAATTGGTAAAAACTAATTAAAACTGATATAAAATTGAAAATCTGAAGTCAAAACTAAATAAAAATAAAAACTAATGAAAATTGCAAAACTATTAAAACCCTGACCCCAATGTCAGGCCATGCACTGCTCAGAGAAACTGCAAAAAAAACCCAAAAAAAACAAGAGCTACATTTGAGATTCTACAGGCCTCAGCTGGCATGATAAATTTTAAAGTTCGTGACAGTACATTTAGAAAAAGACTGAACAAGTATGGCTTGTTTTTGCAGGGTCTAGCACAGTGGTGCAGGGGTGATGATTTAGGCTTTTTTCCTTTTGTTTGAACAACCATTCTACAGAGTGGCTAAAAAGAAAAGAGTCAAGGTGTTGAACACTTTAACCTGACTGAAATGCTCTGGTGGTAACTCAGCAGAGCTGTGCATAAACATATGTCCACCAACATCACTGACCAAAAACAATGTTGTGAAAACAAATCTCTCTGGTGAAAGCCATCTAGACAGACAGGCAGACAGACCAGGCTCTGTTTATGCATTAATATTTGACCTTGGAAACAGTGCTGTACTTGATGAACAATTTCACTGAAAGGCTTCAGAACACCTCCACCTACGTCAACTTTTTGGTTAAGTTGTTATGTCAACTTTTGTTTCCGAGGTCAAGAATGAACTGAAATCATAATCGTGTACTGAGCCAGTTAGATAAATCATCCTCCACTAAAGTACACTTTTGGCTTGAGTTCAAATTTGGTGCCTTTCGCCCATAAACAAACAAAAAAAACCCATCTGCCATGCTCTAAAAGTATTTTTAGCAAAATCCTACAATCGTAAATTTCTTACACATTTGACATGTGGAATTATTTTGAGCCTGATAGTTAATGATAAATGACTTGTGCTCATATATAAGCAATTTATATATAAGCAATTTGTCCTCAAAGCATTAGCTGCAGTTGCATTTTAGCATAGCGCTGCTTTCTTATTATAAATGGATCTCTTAGATATAATAAGATTACCTCATTCCTTACTTTTGTTCTTCTCGCCTCATCTTTCCTTTTCAGAGTTTGTATGCTACGCTGAATGCTAATTAAGTCTTCTTTGATTATCTTTGTTTACAAATGAAATAATTACAGGGTATGGATTACAAATTCATGCAATCAAATTGCTAATTACTTTGTTCTATATTTAAGAACTAATATTTAGTAACAAACAGCATGTCTTGTACTTCTTCTTCTTCTTCTCTAAACATGCTATGATCAAAACAACTTTCCCCAGAAAGCAAGGCTCCATTACTTTCTAAGTAACATCCACCAGACTATACCAAATGTATATAGCTTGCTTTCACTATATGACAGAAAATACTGCACACAACACTCTGCCCCATGTAATGTGCAGAACTGTAGGAAAGAACACCCACACCCCCAGAAGCTAAACAAGCCCTTCCAATCTAGTTGTCAAAATTATATTGCTTTGACCTTTTCCCTTAGGTCTACCTATTTCCCAGTAGCTATATGCAGAGATTCACTGAACTGCTGATGTCTGCACCACCTTCCCTCTTTCTACACATTTGGATAAAAAGGTGATGTGGGGGGAGAAAATATCTACACCTGCAATTTCAGCTCTTAATTTATACAGACAGGACACACGAATGGCAAACTGAATTCCCTGGAGCGTTTTTCTTTACCACTCAGCTGTTCCAGTAAACAAATGGAAAAATATATGTGCTTTGAAAATTGACTCGCTGGTTTTTTTTTATGTTTGTGTGCTTACCATGTGGCTTTCCCCACATCAAGTAAATTTGTGTGAAGGACTTCAAAAAGGGCAGCTACAGAGAGCAGATACTTGTTTACCCTCTGTTATTATTTGTGAGGATGATGTTGTTGGTAGCAGGTCAAAGAAAATTACAGTTATCTAGCCGTGACCTTAAACAACATTGTACCAACGTTTCAAAGGTACCTTGTAAACAAGGTCAACAGATTTTAAGCTAAGTTGGTCATAACTTGTTTTTCAAAATGCAGTGTAATAATTGTACCGGTTTTACCATCTACACGTTGCCTTGCTGTTCATGATTGACATAACTCTTTATACTGAAAAGCTGTGACTGGGTTTGCAGTACATAGTCAGCTGCTTAGTACCAGCACTTTCCACACAGACCAAACCAAAGCAGGGGAATCTGCTTGTAAAACATCAATAATTACATGTATGCACTCTATAATCTATATGTACCTTTCAAAATTATGCAAGCTGCCAATTCCATTTCTATGTACCCCTATACCATCAGAGTCCAGAAGATGCAGGGTCATTGTTTTTCAAAAATTTCAACTTGTCTGACCACAGATCAGTTTGCCACTTTGCCTCGGTCCATGTTAGCTTAGCTTTGGCCCAGAGAAGACAGATACATTTCTCAATCATGTCTTCTTATTTGCATGGCAGCACTTTAGCCTGTATTTGAGGACAGCACCACAAGCTGTGTTTACAGACAATGATTTCTGGAAGTGTTCAGCTCATGCCGTGATTTCCACAATAGACTAATGCCTGTTTTTAATGCAGTGCTCCCTGAGGCCCTGAAGATGACGGGCATCTAATACTGATTTTTGCGTACAGAGATTTCACCAGATCTGATGTTTTGATGATATTATGCACTGTAGATGATAAGATATTCAAAGTCTTTGCAATTATATTATTGTTTTACAATTTAAAGACACATTTGTCTGCTGATTAATTTCTGTGCCCATTGTTACTTCTGAGATGCTCTGCCATTCTTAGAAACTCTTTTTATTTGCAGATGCGTTTTTGACCTGCCACCAAATAATCTAATTAGTTTCACAATGTTCCAGCTGTTTCTTTTTAGTACTATGTACTTTCGCAGCCTTTTGTTGCCCTCATTCCAACGTTTTTGAGACAGACATGAAATTTAAAATGAGCAAATAATTTCTTTATGAAATTGAAAAATGTTGCAGGTTTTCTGTGTTCTGTTGTGAAGATAATATGGGTTTATTAGGTTTGCAAATCATTGTATTCTGTTTGGATTTACATTGTATACTTCATGATTGTAGCTCAGGGGTGGGCAACTCCAGGGCCGGTGTCCTGCAGGTTTTAGACGTGTCCTTGATTCAACACAGCTGATTCAAATGGTTAAATGACCTCCTCAACGTGTCCTGAAGTCCTCCAGAGGCTTGGTAACGAACTAATCACGTGTTTCAGGTGTGTTGACCCAGGGTAATACCTAAAACCTGCAGGACAGCGGCCCTCGAGGCCTGGAGTTGCCCACCCCTGTTGTAGTTGTATATTTTGTCCCTCCTGACAATGGGTTGTCACTACTTTACAGAAGCCTTGCCAGTTGTGACCCAAGCAAATTTTTTTCACCAGCAAGTTTTTTTTTTCACACTCTGAGCACTGTTAAAAGATCATCAGATACTTCAACTGTGAGCAGTGTAATGTTTGTGTATATGCAGCCTAACATCCGAAGCAGTGTAACACAAAGGTTATCCATTGTGTCACTAATTCATTTAAAATGAAGAGGATGGAAAGCAGGGTTGTCTGAGTCAATCTATGTCATAGATGACTGTTTCCCAGTGTCCTTTGATTCACTGTCCTCTTGTCACACCCTAAGGAACAAGTTAGCACTTTTATGCGTATGCATTTGTGTGTGTTTGAGTGTAACCCGAGGCAAGTGCCAGCTTCTACGACCAGATTCCCCCACCTCCAAGCGTGACACATTAGCTAGTGGCAGCTGAGGGCAAGGACATGATGTGAGGGTTAGATAAAGGTGTGTGTGTGTGTGTGTGTGTGTGTGTGTGTGTGTGTGTGTGTGTGTGTGTGTGTGTGTGTGTGTGTGTGTGTGTGTGTGCACTATTATTCACTTGCACTACTGCATATGCACTTTTACCTCTGTGTGCAAACAGTATACATCAGTAGTACATGACATAAAATCATTGACCATGATTTTTAAAACTTCCCTCATGCTGGAGTGATCGCTCAGGCTCTTGGCCAAACAGTCATAAAGTATGATTGACTTCCACCACTGAAGCTTTTATTTAAATGTGAAAAATCTCATGAAATTGTATAGCACTCCCCAGACTTGTTAGTCTGGATGATATCAAGTTGACATCACGTTACACATGAATTTAGCACTCATGTTTACTGTAATAATTTAGCGTATTGACAAGAAAGTATTTCAATAACTTAGTGCTTGCCCAAATGTGTTCAAAAGCATGTCTGTCTTCTATTCACAAAAAAGTCTTTCTTCAAATTAGTGCATAAAAAGTCAGCATTATAAAGGTACAATCTTCAGCTGACAGGTATTTATCATATTGGCATGTTTCAGCAAGACATAGATTCAGATAATATAAATCCATATCTTAGAACAACTTAAACATGGAAGGAAGACATTAACAAATTTTTGGAGAAGCATTTAACAATACATAAAAGCTACACAAGTATTTTTCTTTTTTACTCCAAGCCTTTCATGATGACACATGTGATTCACTAAACATGAGGAAATTTTTAGCCAAGCTAAATCTGTGCTGAACAGGGATCACTTAAGCTGAAAAGGGGTCATTTGTTTGCCCTCTTTGGAGTACACTAAAGCCCACTCCACTTTACATTAATAATCCTCATTCCACCTGTTAAAAACTGCCGATCTGAATTTAAAGAGAGTGTTGGCTGACATTGACCACTGAGGACAAATACAGCCACTTTACCATATTTATTCACCTTCAAATAAAGAGACCTCTCTGCTGCAAACACTTCAAGTTTGCACAAAACAGCAGAATAAAGACTGATCCCAGAGCAACACAATAATGACAGTCGGTTGTAGACAACTTTAACCAGCCGATAACAAACACACAAGCACTAAGCTAAGGACACACTCAGATGTACACATGTTGGTTGTGTGTGAGTGTGAATCTTCCCTAGTATACTATAACCTTACCCTTCACAACTAAGTGCTGAAAGCTAGCCTAGTTCTAAATTATCGAACAACAAACATCCTCACTGCGTGGGAAAGAATTGATTTTATAAGTCCACATAAACATAGAAACACACACACACACACACACACACACACACACACACACACACACACACACACACACACACACACACTCGATGGTATAACAGTATATGTATTCCTGCCAGGTTTGACTCGTGCTTATATAGAAACTGCGATAGCTGCGAGTGTAAGTAGCATAAATGCTTGCTTGAAATGAAAAGATCAAAGTAAGTCGGTCTCAGCGATACCTATTTTGATCTATTGTTGTAATGAAACAACTTGCAAATACACATTGAGGGCTGCTCAAAGACAAGCAAAGAGGAAGCAAAGGGCAAAGAAATATCCACAGAAAAGCTGCTGGAAAAAAGAAGTGAGGAGTGGAGAGAAGAGGATAAGGAAAGGGATATGCTGGGCAGGTTAAATGTGGTGTGGGGATACGGCGTGATAAAGACATCTTGCCTCGGAAGCTTTAGTGTTCTTGTGAGAGCTGCAGACACAAACAGCAGAGGGATTAAATACAAACCTTAGACCCTTCTTCTCCTCTCTGTTGTTGGTTTTATCACTTTATGGCTCTTCTCTTCAAATCCCTAGACGCACACTTGATACATGCTGTTTTTAAACGCCTTCTTCAAAATAAAACTAAGCTGTTATTTTTTGCCTCTAATTTGTGTTCTGGTATTTTTTTTATTTATTTTTTTCATTTTTCTTTCAGTATCCTTATACAGCCATACTCACTCACTCACTCCACTGAAGTTGAAGAAATGGCCATAAACATGAATGATCTACAGTCATTACAAAGTTTTCATCATTCCAAAAATGAATTTAGCCTCACAGACCTTAACAGTCATGTGATTACGTACACAAGCATCAAGGTGCACTGGTCACTTGGTCCAGACCAAAACAACTACTCGGAGGAGCATTTACATTAGATTTATGATCTCTTACTCCTGAACCACTCTGATTTTTACAGATAAAGAGAAATTGAACTTCCCCTTCTGATGACTTGCAGTAAATGTCACACCATGTCACTCCTAAGACTACAGAGACTACAAAGCCGTGAATCTTTGTAGAGCTTACAACACTTTTTTGTTTTTGTTGTTGTCTTTTTCCTGTGTTTTACCACTTTTTTGTACTTTCCCTCACATCCACTCTGAGAGATTTTGCAGTCTCCCTACGGGAATTTGCCAACACGTGTCCTTATATTCTCAGTGAATATTATTCTCTCAAGTGAGTTTATCCGGAGTTTATCCAAGCACTTGATGTTGTCAAGTGCTTGCTCGTGGGAGTGGTTTAATTGTTGGAGTTTTCTCTGTATTATTGTAGGGTCTTTGCCTTACAGTATAAAGCACGACACAAGTCGAACTGATAAATTCAAAACCTTTGATGACAAACTAGCCAGAAATGCACAGAAGGAATCAAGGGCACTGAACAGGCCAATCACAACAGTTGTGGGCTGCACCAATGCAACAAGTATTATATTATGATGCAGGATTTAAGAGGGGTTCATACTTACAGCATAGATTTAACATAGAAGTATTAAGTCTGTGCTCAGTTAGTCTCAGCTATGTTTTGCTTGAGTAAAATTAGCAGTTGTTTCATTGTTTCATGCTAACGATAATATGAGAATCATAAAAGGTCCATTATACAACATAAAAAAACAGAAGTACAGAGTCTCATTATTAGCTGAAATATAACATGCACATAAATGTTTTTATTTCTTTGGATTTTTAATGGCACCAGCTCTAGACTGCTTCTCACCTTTTCAATGCAGTGTTAGATGTTGCTCTTTTGGTCTATTTATAAACATGGGGAGCTCTGTTTTGTTTCAAAGGTAGGGAAATACACAGTCTGAATGCACAGTCAGTGTGGCTTGAATAGAGAACCTTGGATTACCACACACACACACACACACACACACACACACACACACACACACACACACACACACACACACACACACACACACAGGGATGAGCAAAGGACAATGTTACAACACAGTATCTGTACATGGAAAACTGATTTTTGCTGTAATCTTCATGATTATAGGAGATTTAAAAAGAAAGTTATGCAACTCTGCACATAAAAAAGTCAAGGCCATGGCTGATTTAAATTTGAACGCTTTCTTCTTTCGTGGGGCGATCGTGGCTCAAGAGTTGGGAGTTCGCCTTGTAATCAGAAGGTTGCCGGTTCGAGCCCCGGCTTGGACAGTCTCGGTCGTTGTGTCCTTGGGCAAGACACTTCACCCGTTGCCTACTGGTGGTGGTCAGAGGGCCCGGTGGCGCCAGTGTCTGGCAGCCTCGCCTCTGTCAGTGCGCCCCAGGGTGGCTGTGGCTACAATGTAGCTTGCCATCACCAGTGTGTGAATGTGTGTGTGAATGGGTGGATGACTGGATATGTAAAGCGCTTTGGGGTCCTTAGGGACTAGTAAAAGCGCTATATAAATACAGGCCATTTACCATTCTTTAAAGTAGTCTCCTTGTGCATCTCTGGACTGCTTCCAAAGTTGTTGTTGTGTGTATATCGATGGCATCAGCAAACTTAACTATAAAGGAAACATCGGTTTTGTGTCAAACTGACCCAGCCTTGATGTATAGGTCATCACAGAAGCAAGCTAGCTCCAACCACAAACAGGTTTTCGGTGGAAGAAGAGTGACCAGGAGCTTACTCGACAATATTATTTCATTGAACAGAATGAATTTGTACCCCAGGATGAGTCTGACAAAACTGAATTCTACTAGAACATCCTGAGATGTCTGTGGTGCATACCATTTTGTGATCCAATTTTCACTCTACCCCTGCTCAACTGGTCAGAACAGCACTCTGGGGAGCAGTCTGAAAATAACAGAGGGACTGGAAGTGGTACAGTGGCACAGGAGGAAATATAGCGAGCCAATTTAAATAAGGTGAGGTTGGCTTTTAATGAGAAGAGTATCAGACAACAGCCTGTATATAGGTTGTGATCATCATGTAGCTATTATGAGTACTAGAGGCCACGGTCATTTAATATGGTCAGCTTGTTAACAGTACAATGCAAAAATTGCAATTTCATTTCATTTTTAGGAAGCACTCATTTAAGAACACATGCTTAGATGTAAAACTAACTGTAAGATATAGAGCATGCCAGCTTCATATTACAGAAAGCTTTTGCTTTCGTTGTTAATCTAGTAATTCAATAAAAACTAATCTTTTTTTCCCCAGTCCCTGCCTAAAACATGAATTCATGAACCGCAACAGACATGAATCATAACAAATTAGCAATCAAAATCAGTTCATTATACCTTACTCCAGGAAAGCCCCTTAATTATCCACAGTGTCCCATCATCTTCACACCTCAGCACCTGGATTCTGGAAGAAAAGAGGAAGTACGACTGCACAGCAGACCGGCATTAAGAGGAACACCCAAAGTTAGCAAAGAAAGTTACTCCACTTTTCAACCAGATGGTTGATTAACAGGCTTACATGAACCTGGAGTAGGCTTAATGTTCTGGTTTGAATTACACAAGTATGATGTGTGTGTAATATGAGCAGCTCCACATGCCCTAAAAAAATGCTTTAATATTGTCCCCACATGCCAGAAAGTCCAGCTTGATCATAAGACAGATCAAAACCATATCACATAACCTAGTCAGCACCGACACTTGAGCAGTTGTGACAGCTCTGTTGGCCAAATTTACTCATGAGTAACTTTCACCGATGGAAATGTCTTTCATTAGGAGTTTCTGCTCGCTTACCAGAAAAAAAATGTAAAATGTAAACAATAAATAAAAAATAAACCTTGGACAAAAATGGTTCCGCATGTCGCTCCTCCCTTATCTCAGATGGAGTAAAAATAAGACAGAGAAGCTACGTGCGTCTGGGACACGCCTGTGGTTGCTTGGCTGCATTGCTGTCCCAGCATCACAGTGACTCCAGGAGGGGTTGGTTCATCAGATCAAACTTTATTGCCAGCCAGATCATTACCCGAGGTTACAGATACCCTTAAACAGGGAGTGGAGGACACACCTCGCACATCTTCAGTAATACTTTTTATGTGTCAAAACATAATCATCTGTTTCCAGAATGCCTGTAATTTTACGCTCACTCACATAAGTGGCAACCTGATGGTTCCCGCTTCTCTAGGCTTGATGCATAATGGGCATTTGGCCAGTGAGACACAGAAAACGAAGCGATCCGTGTGATAACACTCACACACACTTTTTTTTTTTTTTTTTTTGATCAGAACAGCTTGTCTTAGTGACTAATACACAAGTCTTCACGGACCATTAACTTGCTCCAATTAAAACATGAAGCAATATGTTGTTTTCCTAGCGAGAGTTTTTAGATACTCCTTCATCAGCCCTCGGGGACGACACCTTGAGTCTATTTCTGCGTCTTATCCCTGTGGTCATTCACATATGGTTGTTTGAGGCTTCTGGGTACTTACAATATGGTCAAGGAAAAAGTGGTTACTTTGAAACATTTTTTTCTTGTGAGATACTTGTACATACATAATACTAACTTGAGAAAGAACTCTTTCTCCCAAATTTCTTTGCAGTGTCTAAGGATGAAAAAGGAACTTAGCATATAGCTAACTGTGACAAAATAACTCATTGCTATTGGTTCAAATTCCTTTGGAAATCTCTTTTAGACCTTTTGTCAGGGGCTGGGTTTGTGACCCAGCATTTTGAGTTCACTTTGTATTTTTTGATTTCTTATATGATATTGAATATATGCTTAGTTCTGGTGTTGCCATTATTAGTTAGGATTTAATTGAGTTTTATTCTAGTTTAGGTTTCCATCTATGTGAGTCTGTTCTTGTCTTCTGTGCTAGTTGTCATGTCTACGTCTCTCAGTGTTTCCTGTTTTATTTTGAAAGTCTTGTTTCTATGTTCATTGTGCTTAATGTACCTTTCCCTGTGGTGTCATGATGTTCATTTGTGTCAGCTGTTTTCCCCATACGTTTCCACTTCCCCTAATCACCTCTGTGTGTATTTAGTCTGTGTTTTCTTTTAGTCGCCGTCAGGTCGTCAAGTTTCACGTATTCTGCTCGGGTTATGTTCAGGTTTCATGTTCTTGTACATCATAGTTTCTCGCACGTCCCTGGTCAGGATAATGCTCATGTCGGTTATCATAGTTATCACAGTGTGGTCAAAGTAACAACAAAGTAACAATTGGAACTTTAAGAGAAAGGAAAAAATACATTTATTTCTGTACCTACAGGGTACAGTAATGGTAAACACAGCTAAACTCCTACAACATTTTGCACTACCTCCTACGTAAATATGGCAGCATATAACATATTTCTCACACAGCATATAAAAAATAAAGTGCAAGTACAACTGCTTTAGCCTTGGCAGTTGTGACAGCCACTTTTACAGCTTTTGATTCAACTCAAATGTTCATTTTAGGTTCTAGTTTATGTTGCTGTATTAGAGTGAAAAGTTGTTTTTTCCCACTGCAACTTAGGTGTTTTCCCCCTGCAGACATAGCAGCTTTGATAACTATTACTGTTCTAATTCTTTTGCAATATGAAATAACATGTGCATGGCAATAACGACAGTGCCTTACACCAGTACCTACCTCTTTATCAGAAATATTTATCTAGAAAATATAAATACTTAATCAGCCTTGGTGCATATTTGTGTTAACAAACAATCCTATAGCTATTTGACACAATGGATTCAAATTAAATTTCTCAAACTGATTTGAGATAAATATGGGAAACAAATTATAATATGTCAACTTTAAAATGACTAAAGCTGATCTAAAAGAGGTATTGGGGGAAAATAACAAATTAAACATTTTTAAACAATATAAATTAACTGAAATGTAAAACTTCACTCTTGTAACAAACTGACACTATACTGAACTTAAAATTTAAAATATATATATACGAAACTATCATAACAATGACATCCTTGTGGGTAATTCTAGACACAAAGCACAGGGTAGTTTCCATCTTTTCTATGTTGGGTGAAGTTTTATATTGTTTAAACTTATAACTGTTTATTTGAAAAACAAGTTTAATTTATTGATGACAGTTAATTCAGCAAAAGAAATTCATCTAAAATGTACAATTGTGTATAAGTGGTGATGCATTAAAACCTAGTCTGCTTTGTTTTTTATTGCTTTTCTGTATGGCTGTTTGTTGCATTTTATAGCTCATTAGTCATTATTGAGGCAACATTAAATCTCTTAGCCAACGACTGACTTGGGAACAATGCGTGGGTGTGTGAGCGTGGCTCCTTAGCCACATTAGACTGCTGTCTATCAGTGTGGGAATGCAGACAAGCTGAAGAGATTTAATGCATATACAGGAAACTCACTGCTGTCAGTTATGAGACAGATGCAGCCACCTAGGTACAGTTGTGTACTTATTAGATATGTTGCTAACTTTCAACTAGCACTTCTTCTTTCAGCTGCTTACTTTTAATTGGTTGTACAAGTGGATAACCTGCTTCCACCTCACCCTCTCCCTAGCATGCTCCTCAGTCACCAACCCTCTACCTCTCCTCCTTCACTACATCCATAATTCTTCTTTATAGTCTTCCTCTTTTCCTCCTGCCTGCCTGCTCCATAATCAAATTTTTTTTGTCCACCATATCCTCTATCCCTCCTCTGCACATGTCCAAAAAATTTCAGTCTTTGCTGTCCCATGATATAGTCACCTCTTACTGGACATCATTATAGGGTGACCACACAAAGCCCAGCTGGAATGAGGAAACATTCCTCATTTCATTTAATTACATATTTAAATGTTGATTTCAGTTCTGCTTGTTTAGGAAAAATAGTTATATATATATATATATTTTTTTTTTTACAGCTCATTATATTTTAATAGCTGTATTACTTCAATGCAAAACTGTACATGCCATGGCCAGAAAAATAATTTTGTCTTATCAAATCAAATCTGAGATCTTTGTGACTCACCCAGGATGCCCCCTACCATGAAGTAAGCAAATGGCACACATTTAGTTCACTCTTCTTGCTCTCTTAGCTACAAGCCAGGTTAGCTTATCTCAGCTCTCTTCCATTTTTATTAACATGAGCTTTAACACTTTATGGCTGACTCAAGTAAGGTGACTACTGTTACTTTTCTGTGGTACTGGCAGCGCTGGTAGCTACTTCTCACACACCGGGGGAGACTCGCTGCCTACAACAAACCTGGCCGCTGAGTGAAGCACAGAAGATGAGGACTTAATTTAGCAACCTATTTGTTGTCTGCTCTCTGCTGCTCTGGGCACTGTGAACTCCTGCTGGAGTTCCCCGTTAAACTGCTCCACTGTACACTGTGCTGTGATTCTCAATTTTTTCTATAGTTTCTGGATAGCCTGTAAAACTGAGTCACTGCATTTTGGCTCTCTAATTTAGCTTTGTGAACGAGCTGAGTACCGCATGTATGACGTCTGTGGATGTGGTGTATCCTGGTTTAGTCTAGACATTTTTTTCCCCCACTGAGCTGCCTGATTGGAAACACTGATGAATAACAAGGTATGCCTCTTTGGATGCACTCATTTCATTACATGGGTTTGTTTCATGTCTTGGGATTGATTTTTGTCAGATGACAGTGCCTAAATGTTGCATAAATTAATAAAAAAGGCAGTTTTCAGTTGTTCAAATAAAGAAACAATGAGTGATATGATGGCTATGACCTAAAAACATTGTTTTTGTTTGTACAATAAATGAATTGTCTCCCCAGCTCATCTACATATGCAATGGGAATCATATGCATGGGCATTAAATGGCATGAATCTGCAAGGATGTTTAAAGAATATGGAACAGAGCACAGCATGTAGTCCAAAGCTCTGTGTGTGTGTGTGTGTGTGTGTGTGTGTGTGTGTGTGTGTGTGTGTGTGTGTGTGTGTGTGTGTGAGAGAGAGAGAGAGAGAGAGAGAGAGAGTGTGAGAGAGAGTGTGAGAGAGAGAGAGAGAGAGAGATCATGTGTAGCATAATCTGTTTGAGAGAGCCAGGTCTGGGGATTTATTCCACACGAAACTTAGCCCTGCAGGGGTTTAGAGGGTGTATAGACACACTCCCTGCAGCATCACTGGTCATGATGAAGGAGGCAATTTGAAGTTATGCTCCTATTTTCCTGTATAATAGCTCAATATACAGAGCAAAACTGGACAGTCTAAAATATGCATAAATTGGGGTGTTATAGAGGCAGAAAGAAAAACAGGAATAGCAAAGGAGAGATATAAATCTTACTTAAAATGTTTTTCTTTTTTTTTTTAAATTTCTCCTTCACCTCTCACACTTTAGTGGTTCACACAAAACTACTTCAAGAAATAAAGCTCCACAAATTGTAAAATATTTCTCTCTGTAACTTCATCAAGCTACTTAATCATGGTAACCTTGCGTGGATCTTTTACTTCACTACTTTTATTTTTACTCAGTTGTATATAGTATTTGTATTTGTATTCTATTTTTATCTTATTGTATATTTATTTTATTTTATTCTACTGTATATAGTATTTTATTTTATTCTATTCTGTACAGTTGTGTACTGTATTTATTCTTATTGTATTCTAATTTTTGCCTCATAACTTTTGCACTGTCCACTTCCTGCTGTGACAAAACAAATTTCCCACGTGTGGGACTAATAAAGGTTATCTTATCTTATCTACATTACATTTTCAGAACGGCAGTGAACTAAAGGGACACTATTAGAGTCTTTAAGTGTCCTTATAGTGATATATATGGAAAAAGAGCAGCATAAAAGCCTCCCAGCCATTTCACAGTCGCGTAATCTCCGGTAAAACAAATATAATATCACAGTCTTGCATATAGACAAACAAGCCAATGGGCAGGAAGCACATAGAGTAAGATACAGCTATATTAATATGGAGCTTATGTGACAGCGATTTATTTTTGTCTATCTTTAAGCCTGTGTTCACAAAGTGATCATAATTAGCAGAGCGGTTATTAGCTGAAGAAATGTAATGTAAATTTGAGGCACACCAAAAGGCATCCAGCATGAATAGCAGTGACTGTTGTAATTGTATATTGCCTTTTAATTTCACAAAGCTGTAGGTTTGTTTATACTTACAGGTGTAAATGTAATAGGCTAAGGCAGAAAATGAAATTTTGAAACAGTACTGATAAGAGCAAAATTGGCTGCAGCTTTAGTAACGGAAAAAAACGCAGAGGTCACTGCACCAAACTATATCTGAAACAAAATATCATTATATTAGGTCCATTTATCAAATGTCAGCTAAAGCCAACACTGCTCGTTATCGCAGTTTCAAAATGGTCTTATGTATCCGCCTCTGTCAAACCTAAGGAATGTGGTTTGTATGTGGTGTATTGTTTACAATGCCTCTCGTACCACAATCTGTGACACAGTAGTGTTAAAATAGTCATATGTCGAAGTGTCAAAGGGTCGCTTCCCCGGTCAGATCATTAAATTTCCAGGTGCCCAAAAACACCTGGCTGGGGTTGAACAATGGGTGGCCCCACATCAGCTATTATTATTGCAAATGCTGTGTTACAGCTGGTTGGGGTAGTAAAGGGCAGATCCCATATCAGATCATTAATGCCTCCTGCAGAGCTGAAACTGAGAGAGGAGGGAGAGGCTGAGGAAGAGAAACGGAAAGAGTTAGTGAGGCAGATAGATAAGATGATGCCTCATGAAGTGTATTATCTCTAATCTAATTTTTTCTCCTCAACTCCACAACCAGTGTTGGGGAGTAACGGAATACATGTACCGCCGTTACGTATTTAAAATACAAAATATGAGTAACTGTATTCGTTACAGTTACCGTTTAAAAAGGTGGTATTTAGAATACAGTTACTTTGTTGAAATAAATGGATTACACGGCGGTACTTTCCCGTTTCATATTGTCGCGGACTGTTTGGGTTTTGTTTGACAGCTATGTTCTGTTGTTCCAGGCGGCAGCGTTACAGTTGCCATGGTTACAGGGTGACGCTCTCTCTGCGACTGTGTGTTTCCTAGGTGAGAGAGCGCCTTTTTGTTGTTGTTGTTGTTGTTGTGCTAAGCTAATAGGCAGAATGCTACAGGCATAGCCCTAAAGAACGTAGCCTCATGGGCAGTGTAGTCCGTGCTGCAGGGAGAATGGACTGCCATACCGGTGATGTGTCTGTGAGCGCGAGGAGGGAGAAAAAGGAGAGTTGAAAAGTACGACTTGTCACCGAGCAGAAACGGGAGCTGGAAGCATGTAAATATAATAATAACCACTGCAGCCTGACGAGCCCAGTTGTAAGTACGCTATTAAGACTCGACTGTACACCGTGTTCATGTTTTCCTCCGAAACAATAAGTTCCGTTGCAGCAGCCTTTCAACGCCTCTCTCTGTCTCTCGCAAGCAAAGTTGACCCACACAACAAAGTAAAGCTAGTTTTCAGCTACGAGCCCGACACGGAACCCGACGTATTAGTCAGAGGTCCCTTTACTACCATTCGGAGCCGCGGACCTTCAGTAATAGTAACAAATCACATTCATGTAGTTGTAAACAGCATGATAATATATTAAGTAATCCAAAGTATTCAGAATACATTACTCTCATTTAGTAACGTAACAGAATACGTTACAAAATACATTTTGGGGCATGTATTCTGTAATCTGTAGTGGAATACATTTTAAAAGTAACCTTCCCAACACTGTCCACAACATAGCCGCAAAAAACTTGTTACCTGTGTAGCCATCAGACTAATTAAGAATGACCACCATTCTGAGATCCTACACAAAGATGGAACCACTGCATAAAATTAGAGTCACAGTTGACAAGAAGACTGGAAAGAACATGTGAACCTAGCTTGTGAACAACCAGGTGGTAGCCTTTGTGGTGTCCTCCTATTAAAACATTCTTATCAAGTGTTTATCTGTTTATTGACCGTACACAGCAGTGTCCAAATGAGAGTCCATTTACGATGGCATCTTTATGTTATCTAAAACTTGTGTTTCCACCGGTAAGAAACCTAATTTACGTGTAAGACTGAAAACTGTTCAGCTGTACATCGTAGCTACATAATTTACATGCCTGCCTTCCTACCTGACTTGCGCTCAAGTGCAACTACAAAAAGCCCTTCCAGTGATCACTTGGGGTCAATGAGCGTCTGCGTGTGGAAGTGTGAAAGATGAAAATGCAGAGGGAAAATGAGAGAAAGAAAAGGGAGTTGTGAAAGAGAGAGACATCAATCTTCCCTGTGCCCCCTGTGGTCCAAGGTACCTGTCCTGTTTCTGACATCAACAAAGCCAAGCCTTCTGGGTAGTAATCAATCAGTCACACTCCGACAAGCTGGCGGAACTGAATGGTCTGTTAGTGCGAATGTGTGTGTGTGCGCGCGTGTGTATGTGAGTATTCAAGTGTATGAATGAGTGAAGGGAGCACATTAGCCAGGCTAAAGATGTGTAGAAGGAGAGAGATAATGGAGTGTGGACGGTGTGGAGAGAAAAAAAACACAAGTGAGACCTGTGTGTGAAGGAAGAGCAATGAGGAAAAATTACAGTACAGAAAGCATGAATTTAACAAGATTATATAGAGAGTAAATGGCTGAGAAATGGAAAGGAATAAAGGGGGCTGGGCAGAACAAAAAGACTGAGACAAGCTATTTTTCATAAAATCACACAACCTTTCCTGTCTTTCACTATATGTAACTGGCCCACAAAATGAGAATGGCTGCATAAGAATCAGAATCAGAATCAGAAACTTTATTGTCATTGTCATGAGAACAACGAAATTAAGAATGGTCCCCGATCATTGCATCATCCCTAGCAATATCAAAATATAAATAAAACAATAAAATTCAATAAATAAAATAGATAGAATACTTAAAATACTAATAAGATATAACAGTAAAACATTCACATACATTCCCACACACATGCTTCAGACCGTGCATAGATTAACACAAGAGTGGCGTGATGGACATTTTTTTGTAGTATTCAGATGTGTTATTGCAGTTGGATAACAGCTGTGTTTGAGTCTATTAGTCCTTGCTCTGATTGCCCTGTACCGTCTGCCTGAGGGCAACAGTTCGAACAGGGAGTGGCCAGGATGTGAGGTGTCTTTTATGATGTTTTGGGCCTTTTTAAAACAGTGGGCGTTGTGTAGAACTTCCAGTGTGGGGAGAGGGCAGCCAGTGATCTTTTGGGCGGTGTTAATGATCCCTTGGAGTGCTTTCCTCTGAGCCCCTGTGCAGCTAGTGTACCAAATACATATGCAGTAAGTTAGAACACTCTCAATGGTGGCTCTGTAGAAGGACACCAGCAGTCTCTGTGTGATGTTATTCCTCCTGAGAATTCTCAGGAAGTACAGTCTCTGTTGGGCCTTTTTCAGCAGCTCGGAGGTGTTCACACTCCAGGAAAGGTTCTCCTCTATATTGACTCCCAGGAAGCGGAAGCTTGCCACCCTTTCTACACAGTCCCCATTTATGAATAGTGGTTGGATCTCTGCCTTTTTCCTTCTGAAGTCTATTATGAGTTCTTTGGTTTTTGAAGTGTTGAGGAGGAGGTTATTGGCCTTACACCATGACGTCAGCTGCTCCACCTCGTCTCTGTACGTAGACTCGTCTCCCTTGGAAATGAGCCCCACCACTGTGGTGCCATCTGCAAATTTCACAAAGATGTTGCTGTGGTGGCGAGGAGTGCAGTCGTGTGTGTAGAGAGAGTAGAGCAGTGGACTGAGCACACAGCCCTGGGGTGAGCCAGTGCTGAGACTCAGGGCTGAGGATGTGTGATGGCCAACTCTGACTCTCTGTCTACGGCCCGAGAGGAAGCTGTTGATCCACATGCAGGTGCTGTATGGAAGCCCCAGGTCTTGTAGCTTGGCCACCAGTTTGTGTGGAAGGATGGTGTTAAAAGCTGAGCAGTAATCCACGAAGAGCATCCGCACATAGCTACCATGCTCTTCCAGGTGAGTTAATGCAGCATGGAGTGCTGTGGCTACAGCGTCTTCCGTGGATCGGTTTGCTCTGTAGGCAAACTGGTGTGGATCCAGGCTGCGGGGCAGGGCTGCTGTGATGTGTCTGCGGACCAGCTTCTCAAAGCATTTCATTACCACTGGGGTGAGTGCCACCGGTCTGTAGTCATTCAGGCCGGTGATGTGGGGCTTCTTAGGCAAGGGGACTATGGTGGAGGACTTCAGGCAGAGTGGGACAGTCGCCTGTGCGAGGGATTTGTTGAAAATCCTGGTGAAGATCCCAGCCAGCTGTCCTGCACAATCCCTCAATATTCGACCTGGCACACCATCAGGACCCGCCGCCTTCCTCGGGTTAACAGCCTGCAGCATGCGCCTCACCTCGTGCTCTTCCAGGGTGAGGGTGGTGCTGCTATGGGTGGCGTGTTGCTGCTGTGGCTCCAATACCTCCGGTACCCTGGTCTCAAAGCGGGCAAAGAAGATATTCAGCTCCTCCGCAGCTCCGAGATTGATCTTATAGTTGGTTAGGTGCTGGATGCCTTGCCACACCTGCCGGCTGGTATTACTCTTCAAATGGTCCTCGATCCTCCTCCTATAGTCCCCCTTTGCCTCTCTGATGCCTCTCTTCAGGTTGGATCGGGCTGTGGTGTAGTAATCCCTGTTGCCAGACCTGAACGCAATGTTCCTCTCCTTCAGCAGCTGCCTGACCTCCCGGGTCATCCAGGGCTTTTGGTTGGGATAAGCCCGGATCCGTTTGACTGCTGTAACAGTGTCTATGCAGTGTTTTATATAGCAGAGGACACTGTCTGTGAACATTTCCAAGTCCTGATGTTCAAAGATATCCCAGTTAGTCCTGTCAAAACAGTCCTGCAGCTGCTGAGAGGCACCCTCTGGCCATATGGTAATATTCTTTGTGATGGTAAGAGCAGTTTTCTTGCATGCAACTGTCTCTAACGCTAACAAAAATAAAAAGTCCTCTGTGAGAAGTCTCTATTTCTGTTGCCACATATGGATGCTAGGGTCAAAAGTTTGCAAAAACAACATGAAAGCATGGATCCATCCTTCCTTGTATTGATAATTTAGGCCCATGCTGCTGGTGATGTAACGGCATGGGCATTAGTTTCTTGGTGTACTTTGGGCCCTTTAGTGGTTGATTTCAGCAGTATAACACCATGTCACAAAGCTCACAGCATCTGTGTTTGTGAGCATGTGTGTGTAAGAAATAAAGGTAAGAAAACAGTGACTGCTGTTGGCTCTGATATGCTTGTGTTCCAATCAACCATGGCCAAGCATGCAAAATACCAGGATTCTGACACCAAAGCATCATCATTAATATTATGATTTAAACTGTTTTCATGCTGTGATATGTCAAAATGTTTCCCATGAACCATGGTGGGCTTGCAATTCCCAGCATGACTCCACTACAAAAGTAATAAACACCTACTGACCACAAGAAATTCTCACAATCGCAGTTTTAAGTTGAGAAGCATCATCAAGATGCTTAATCATGGTAACCTTCACATTATTTACTTCACAGAATTTAATTTAAATATATTTCTATTTGAAATTCTTATTATGAAGTATCAGGTGATGATGCTAACTATATTCCATAATATTTCTTTTACTTTACAGCCAAAAGTATCCTTTGAAATAAATGTCAATATAATTTATAACACTGGCTTTCTTACTTATTCCAGTACCACTGGAAGAGTTGCACGTGGCCATTGCTCACGGTCATTTGGTGGAAAACTAATTACAATGTACTGTACTAATCAACTCTACTGGAAAAAGAATAGAAAAGCATTTTTATTAGACAATCGTTTTATTTTATTTGGGGTTTCTTTCCTACAACCTTGTCTTTTTACAGAATGTCTTCTGAATGTGATCAATGAGTCCCTGCTTTAAAAGTCCAATAAAAGAAAACTATAAATGTCACTGTAAAAGTTTGTTTAAAGTTAAAAAGATTTTTGAAGGTTGTCAGGGGATTTTTAAAGCCTCATTCTGCTGAAAGATGTCAGTTTACATGTTTTCTGAGATCTCCTTAATGCCTCTTAGTTATCTCGCAATGGGATGTCAGACCACCAATCCGGCACTACAATAAACTGGCCCTCGTAAATCACTAAGGATCTCTATTGAATTAGCCCTACAGTCAGATCAAATCTAGCATAATTGGTTAAATGCATTATGCTGATTAATTGGTTCTGCAAGCTGTAATAAAGTCACAAGCAGCTCATGGAGAGCAGATCTTTGTTTTGTCTTTTTTTTTTCATCTTTTTTTCCTTCACTAAGAAGTCTTTACGAATGACTAGGCAAATGAAAGTAAGTATCCTCCTCCTTCTTTACTGTCAGTCTCCCACTCAATTCTCCTTTTTGATTGTTCTTCCATTCTGTATCTTAGGCTTCCAGTAAAAGCTCTTTTTGCCGCCACCCCCTTTCTATCTCGTTATCTTCCTCCCTATCTTCTGATGCATAGGCTTTTAGGAATGAAAAACTTTGCAAAGCAACAAAACTGCCCATTCTAACAAAGAAAATCCCATTCTTCTTCTCTCTAATCACAGCCCCTTCATCAGTAAAAGCCCGAAACATGCTGCCTGTATTTAAAGGACTGCTTTTGTGCTCTGAATAATGCTATAATTGCTGCACACATTTTGGAGAAAGAGCCACAAATCCAATAGATGTTCCAAGAGGAGAACTATTTACACTTATCAAGTACTTCTTCACCAAAATCCAACTTCTCAGAAATTGACAAAACCCAGTCTTCTTTGCACTCATTAGGTGCTGAGCATAATCATCTGCATATTAAACCTATGTTTCATACAGAAATCCTCAAAACCTCTGCTAAGCTGCCGTGTTTTTGTAGTAAAGTGACTCAGTGTGCGATCATGGGGTGTAAAAGAGTAAAGTAGTAAAGGGAACCGCCTGATTTGCTCTATAATGTTATGCTCTTCGTGCAAACCAAAATTTTCCTATTCTTGTTTCATATTAAAAGATTTCCACCTTTAATCTTCTGGAAGGCTTTGCCTGTGGAACACATGCACAAACTCCTAATTGCTTCTTATAAAAATGAATCTCTAATATTTGGATAGCTTGGACTTTTAAGCCTAATCTGACTTTTATATATTGGAATAAATGAACACCAGCTTAAATTTTTAAACGTCTCTCTTTTGGGTGTTTCCCCAGTAATAATGATGGGAGTTAAGGATATTGAGTCCAGACTGGATAAGCTAATAGGTGCAGGAACCATTACCAATGTGAATAGTCTAAGTTTAAGTCTAAGGTTCTGTCTTACAGCTTGAGATTGATAAACAAAACTGGATAGATGGTTAGTCATGAGACAATCTGGGAGCCCATCTGTTACCCTGCTGTCTTAGTCTTTGGCCAATATTTCAGGCTTTCTGCTAAAGCCAAGCTGAGGCGTAAAATAAGGAGGCAAAAAAAACTGATACATGACTATAGCTAGTGGACGGCATATGAGCACATGTGTTCCCTCCTTAGCTACCTGCTTATAATTTTACCCAAAACTTTTGCCTTTGTATTCTGTATATTTAGAAGCAAATATTGGTTTATCTAGATTAATTATATGAAAGCACATTCTGCCATGGTGAAACCATAAAACTGAGTATGCAGAGAAGCACAATGTTTCCGACAGGTTTGTGTCTCTTTTTGAAGTTATGAGATAAGCATTTGTGATTTTGCCATCTTTGCGTTTCAAAACCTGATGTCATGATAAGGCGCAGATGTGACTGTGAAGCCACACGCTTATTGGCTTACAGCTTGTCTATCACAAGTCATTATCCAGTGACAACATACTAGGTAAAACTCTCCTTTCTGACACTTGTACTGCATCATAAATGCAGCAGAAAAATGTTTAGCCCCCAGCAGAGGGCTGTTCTTCCAACAGACTTCTATCGAACTAGAACTCTTTTTGCAACCACAGGTATCGCCCTCTGGTGCCCTTTAAAAAGAATGCACAAGTTTGAGGCAATAAGTTGCAGAAACATTTGTAAAATATCTTTTGGGGCGTGGTTTCAATTGTTTTGATATATGTACAATCACCATTTAGTGTGGTTAAGCGTATAAATGTTCATTAGGTTTTATTTACTGAAGCTATATTTACCCTAAAACAATAACAGGCTACAGCTAATGTGACCTGATCTTTTGCCTCAAAAGTTTGCTTTTCATATTATGGGAAATTAGAATAAATATTTATCACGTATGTGGAACATGTCCCTCGTCAACAGAGATGTTACACAGTCTGTTCCTACAGCAATCTGGCCGCCAAGCATCAAGGCTATCATCCAACATCCATCCAAAATATCAATCTCTCAACTGACCCAGAGCTACAGCGTTATTGCAATGAGCATGTCATGCTTTGACACAACTATAAGAAGGAGGCCCTTCTCCGTCCGCATCGTCGCCCGGCAGTGATCCTGTTTGACAGATTAAGCTTTTACCAGAGTTCTCTGGCAAGATACCAGGAAGGATCTTTTCTGTGAATGAAAGCTTCTCATGTGTCCTTCTTCACTTGAGACCATATGCTGCTACTGAGTAAGGCTACATCCATTCTGTTCTCTTTGCTGCTTTTTGCTTTTCATTTTGCAAGAGAGTACAAAATGGGCTGTTTTAATTAGCTGAGATGGAACATATTTGGGCCTCATGTGTTCCTAGTTTATCCCATTGTGTAGAAAAGAGTCTCTCTACACTATGTTTTTTTTTTTTGTTTTTTTTTTTGAATGTGCATCATACAAGGTTGAGAACTAAGGGAGACAGAGCTGTTACAACAGTGGCCCCCAGACTCTGGAAGTGTCTCCCTCTGAGCCGGAGATCTGTGGACTCAGTGATCTCTTTTAGAAAACAGCTTGAAACTCATCCTTTAAAACTTGCTTTTGAGAAACTTTTGTTTTGATGTTCTAGCATTTTTTTGTGACGCATTTTGTGATATTTATCTCAAAAGGTACTATATAAAAATTTTCCTTCTTTACTTTTTCATCTTAGATTGCTTCAGCAGTCAGAAAACCTTTACAACATGAATGTCACCATCATGCGACGGTGCTGGTGCTCAACTGTAGATACGAAAAGCTTTTCCACTGCATCGCTCTATGAATGCAAGACTAATTACTGGTCATTTTTGATCATTATTAGTGTTTTAAAATATATTTGTTTTAAATGCTTCCTTTTTCCACTTGAAATACAAGAGAATTTATAGATTTTAACAGCTAAGGCATATCTATTTTCAGAGACTTTTTGCAAGTCTCTGAAAATAGATATGCCTAGAAACAATACAGATTCGTCTGTTAATACAACAACAACTAACGTGTTATGAGATTCCAAAAACTATCATCCTGAAAAATGTGTTTCATACAGGAAAAGAGGAATGCTTTTCACAGATTACAGTATGTGTGTGATTTATTAGCAATACGCATGGAGTTATATTCCTGAAACCACTGTCATTCTAAAGTTAAACAGGAGATTAGACAAAAGTTAGAGTTGTGTGCTCATCAGCCCTGGGTAAAAGTAATTTGCAAAGTAATTATCCTCAACTGGAGTTTCTATTACCCAGGGACAGCATTAGTCGATGGAAACCGCACACAGTGTATCTTGTCATTTTATGCAATTCTTTCATTCTTGCATGATCTTGTTGCTCCTCTGTCATAACACACACTGGATGCAAAGATATCCTACATTGCAAAACATAGTGCCTAGATAGTTATGCAATTATTCCTGTAAAAATTGTGTTTATATGGAAATCTCTTGGTGGGTTATAATGTTTGCACCTGTACACACTGTTTTTCAGGAGTGTTTAGTTTAATAAATCTCTACAGTGGAGATGGAAAATAGAAAATTCAGAGAGCTCGCACACCCACAGTAGCCAAGTGTGCACATTGCCCATTTTGCATTTTGTCATGTCTCCTTTTTCGAAGAATACAGCAGGACAGTGCACACCCCCACACACACATATACACACGCCTTGTGCCTGTCCACGATCCTAAGTCTTAAGGATTATATATGAGCTGTCAATACTCGATCAATACCTTGTCTTGTTAGCTAAATGAATGTTGTAGTCAGCCAAAACGGTGACTGCAGTTGTAATAAAAGCTGATCATTTCTAATCCATAAAGTCAAAAACAAGTTGTCTTTTAATTAAACCCTATTTAGTCATTACTCATAAAAAAAACAAAAAAACATTGCTCTGTGTTTGTCTCAGCAGACAAACACTAGTGTGCCAAAATTTTAATTGACATCTGTTGTTTGTTTCTCTTTTAGGTTTATTCTCTCTTTTTTTTGTGCGTCATTTCCCTTGATTATTCCTCCTCTGTTTTTTTTATTTTAAACTGCTGTTTTTCTGCTAGATCAACTGATTACAACAGCAGCACAAACATTTAAACCAAAAACAAACTTTATAGTTTTAGTTTCAAGGCATCATTATTCAGTGTACTGGCTGATTTTACAAATTAAGCTAAAGTTAATTAAGTTGTATCTTGTGCGCTAAACTGCAGAGAAGGTTTGTTTTACAGACGCTGAAGCAGTGATCCTTTTCCTTGTGTGAGAAAAGTTAAAGCACTGCACCTCACAATTTTTATCAATGATTGACAAGAAAAAAAGGATCCGTGTTTAATTTTGGTTAAATGAAGGTCAGCGTGATAGCTTCAGAAAACCCTTTTATGTTTTTCACAACAAAGTCATATTCATTCACTTTTATTTGCACCGCAACTAGTAGCTGAGTATTTCATATTATCACGTATCTTTATGTTATACCTTTGGATAATTTCTTTTTTTTTTAAAAAACAATGCCGCTGTCAAGTAATGTTGTCTGTCACAGGGCAGAATCACAGACAACCAACCAGTCTATGGGCCGGGCTTGTTTATACTGTCATCGGTCTTTGCCAGATGTGGAGAAGACTGAATTAATAACATACAGAGAGCCGAATTGAAACCAATTATTAAAAACAATGAAAAGTGTCCACAGCTGCATTTCTCCCATTTGTGGCGAAGGTCGTTGTCACTCCCTTTCCTATTGTGGCCCACTTTTCAACCAGTCAGCATTAGACCTACACTTTCATCATTCAGGTTGTGTAACATGCTGTAGGGTTTTTGGAGGACTGCAATGCAAGCATATTTGCATACGTTGGATACCCCTCTCCATAGCCTCTGCACAGACAAACAATTACCCAAACAGAGCAGAGCTCTGCCATAAATTAAACATCAAAGTTTGTTTGTTTGTTTTTTACCAAAAAATGAGTTTAAGTCACAATTATCAGGTGACCACAAATCTTAAAAAAATTGCTAACCTGTGTCAGCTGAATGCATTTCTGGGTTGAGCAGTCTAAGCAGACAAGTCCAGACCAACCTCTCTCTGGCTACTTCTTGCAGCTCGTCCAGCGAGACACCGTGGTGTTTCCAGTATGTCACAAAACTCTTCCCCCAGGAGGCATCCAGGAGAGATCCTGATCAGAAATCAAGACCACTTGAACTTGAGCCAAGACCAATGTTAAGAAGAAGCAGCTCTACACGAGCTTCTTCTGAATGACTGTGCTCCTCACAATCTCTAAAGGACTGCCTTGCCACCTGTCGGGGGAAGCTAATTTCTACCACTCTTATCTATAATCTCATTGTTTCGGTCACTATTCACCAAGCCGGTGGGATGAGGGTTAAAAGGTGACGTAAGTCTTCTCACAGTTTTCAGATTTGCCACATTGCTGCACTGCATAAAGCATATGCATGGCCTCTTTGTTATTAATGGAGCTTGCATACAGGTTCACTGAAAATATTAAGTTTCTGTCATGTTAACAAATGATGCAGCATGCTCATAATCAGGCAATCTAAAGAAGTGTGCATCTTTTTCTAAAGTGTAGCTGTGTTGCCATTAACAGAGAGAAAGGAGAAGTATGAATACACAGACACAACAAGGAAAGGGTGGTAGCTCAGACAGCCCTGCTAGCTGGTCTGTTTTGCTGGGCCATCAGGTGGGCAAGCGTGACTAAAAAACTCTAGTAATGTCCACAGCTCTTACAAAGACACAAATATATTTTAAAAAAATAGAGTTATAGGAATTCAACAAGAGGTTGGATCACAAAATCTGCATGAAACTTTGTCCCTGTTATTATTTAATGCTTTCATTATTTTATTTTGTTCAGTTCTATTCATTTATTTATTGGTTTAAGATGAAAGCCAACATTCATCTCATCCCCAGCACAACAGCAGCAGCCAAGAATCACTGGGTGGTGGAATATCAATTTTGGATACAGAGTGGAGGAAATGAAAAACATTTCAAACAGAAACACCATCTGCCAAAATTCAAGGTTTGGAGGGTGCATTGTTGTGACACTGATGTAAATTATGTAGCAGTTCATGTCAGTACTTCTGGCTTGATAATTACTGCCGCAAAGGCAGTGTTTATTTACTGTTAATCCTGAAATCAATGTCACATGATTGCACAAGCACATTCACAGATAAAATATAAGTGCAGCTGGGAGAGGGGGGGCTGATTGCTGACAGAAAAATTAAATAATCAGAAAGGTTGAAATGAAAATCACATCTTCCACATTGCTTGGATGTGAAATAACAAAATCCACTTGATGTTCAATCTGTTTGGTGCCTTCCAGCCCTTCATGCCATCTTTGTCCATCAATCTCACATGAGGAGAAAGATTGGATTAACTTCATTTTTTTTTCCAAGTAGTGTTGCTTTTTAAAAAAAAAAAAAAAAAAAGTAAAATTATTTGGCAATCTGCCTCTGGCTTCAGAAAATAGCAGTAACCTCGTTTTGGATGCAATATCACAACTAGATGAATATGCAGCTGGCAGTGGAATCATCCCTCCTCATTCAAGTCCAAATAATGTCTTTCAAACCAGAAAGGCACTTTCAAATGCCATCCTCTGCAGATGTCACTGACCTACTTCATAGTTTAAAAGAAAGAAAGTGAAAAATGTGCGGCTCCAACATAAACAAAAAAAGTCAGCTGAGACTGAAGAAGTCACTTGGATGAGTGATGAAACGTTTCTCCCACTGAAAACGCTACATTCAGATGAACACGATAAACTTTTGGACATTTACTTACCTGGATGGATATCTTAACTCTACTCTAGACTAAATCTAGGGTGGAAAAGGTTAAGAACACACATGTACCCTGTTTCAAAGTCAAATGACAACAACCCAGGAGTCCTTAATTTATTGCATTGGTCTTTGGTTGTTCATTTATCCATTAATCGTTTTTCGTTTGGTTAATTTTCTATGTCTTCTCTTTCTTTTTTTAAAACTATTTTAAAGGAACCTATTGGTCTTTAGCAATAGTTCTGTAGACTTTCTGTAGGTCTTTCCATGTTTTCCTTTGACATTGGTTGCTTTTTCAGTCCAGTCCTGATCTTTTCGGATGAATTTTTGTTTTTGTTTAAGTCACTATGAATCATTCAGTGCAAGCATAAAAAGGCATCTCTGTTTCTAGCAGCTAGTTGCAAAAACAGATAATTTGTTTCCATTTCTTTAACAGAATCTATGAAAAATATTAAAAATAACACGTTTTGATGGACATAAGACACCTACAAGGTGTTTACAAAGACCTGGTAGCCAAGACCTTCCATCCTTGGCCACGGTGTGCCGTGTGTACTTAAGTAATAAGAAAAAAACAGTGACCTGACACAGGACCTGAGAGATCCATGTGGCCTTACAGCTAATCTAGCTGCTATTTGCTGAGGCTTCGTCAGTGTCTATGGAAGAGTGGCTGTGAACGAGTCATTTTTAAGGAAGAAAACCAACAAGGAAATAGAATAGAGATATGTTACATTTCACAAGGACTGAACTCAGAATTAGTCACAAGAGGTCTTATCCAATCCAACTTTTACATTTGCGTTCAAATTGTTATACGCGTGGAGGAAAGGGGTAAAATAGTGAATGTCAGCAACCATCTCTAAATTATGGTGGAGGCTACATCATGGTTTGGGCCTGTATTTTAGCCAGTGGTGTTCGGGATTTTTCCATTGGTCCTGAGTGCTGGTCACATCTTGACATAGGTCCCAAGTACAAAAGTCAAGATGTGACCAGCACATCTTGACATAGGTCCCATCTTGACATATGTCAAGATGTGCTGGTCACATCTTGACTTTTGTACTTGGGACCTATGTCAAGATGTGACCAGCACATCTTGACATAGGTCCCATCTTGACATATGTCAAGATGTGCTGGTCACATCTTGACATAGGTCCCAAGTACAAAAGTCAGTGTTGCCCAAGAAATCATTTCCTAGTTTTCAGCTCCAGTGCAAACTGCTTATGAGTATCTTTCAATCCAGTCAATGTGAGTAGCATATGCAAGAAAAGGTTCACTGCACAAGAAAGTACAAACAGATAAAATACAGATACTAAGCAACTTATTATAGTGAGAATAACTGCAAAAAACAACCGGGCAAAAGAACCGCCTCTTACAAATTGTATAAGAAACAAACTAGGGGTTAAGTAGTTAATTGGAGAACTAGAAAATATATACAAAGAATATTTTTCTGTCTCAATGCAGGCTGTCAAATGTAAGGATTTGCAGCTTTTCTTCATTTACATCTTTTGAAAGTGAGCCACTTTGGGTTACTACTGACGACGACTAGAAAGGAAAACTAAAGCAATCAAAGGCGCAACTGGAGATTAGAGAAGCTTTTTTCCCCCACACTATAGACGATCATCCAACTCATAGAAATTTAATGAAGGGATTAAAGAAAATGATCATTAGTTGCAGCATTAAAATGAAATATTATGTGAGACGTATATAATTAAAAGCAAAGTTTAACCTGCTTTTGGCACAGCAAACAGTTCTGGTAATCGGTTGGTATTTTTCAGGCATAAACAATATTCACCGGTTTCATCTTCTGTGTTTTGGACTTGTCAGCACAACAAGTTAATTAAAGTTGTAAACTAAACCCTGCTAAGCAGCTTTTCTGTGTGTTTTCTTTCCATTTTCAGACAAAGAATTGGTTATTTTTAATGATAAAATCAATTGTAAAAATACTTGCAGCCCTGCTCAATTATGCTTTTCCTGTGCTTGCTTGCTTTCAGTTTCACTCAGTCTTTGCAAAAATTACTTGATCACTTACTTTTAACCAGGCTGTTAGGCACCATTTAACCAGTAAATAGCTTGTTTCTAATGAGACTCTGCATTTAGATGATGCATGTCAAAGTCTACAGCACAGTCAGACAAATGACAATGCAAAGGGAGCGAAATACTTGACAACATAGAACAGCTTATTGTATCATATATTCTAAAAAATAATACATAATGATGAGAAGAGCCGCGGTTTTAATAATCACGCAGATTTGTTTGTGTGCTGTTATATTTATGATTCTCTACTTTGCATGATTTGCCATGAGACAACGTTCCAAACAAATCTGTTCAAGAATGAGCCTTGATAATGGCACTGAGATGAACGCAGCAAAATGTGGAAATGAAATCAGACATCTATTCTTGAACTACAATGCCCTGATGGGGAGAGACAAAGGAGGAGGAGGGAAGGGCGTACAGGTAAATTAGATTGAAAGGGAGAGAGAAGGACCAGTCAGCCGAATGTCGAGGAAATGGAAATAAATCAAAAAGCCTGAAAAAGAAATGATATACTGTGGTAAGATGGAAAAGAAGCGAGTAGCAGGAGGGAGGAAGGAGAGAGCAATGTCAGTGAGGAACTCTGAGGAGGAAATCAGCTGCTTTCTAATGGGCGCTGATTGCATCTCCTCCTAAATGTCAAGTACATTTCCATTTAAAGTGCCCCACTACTTAAAAAGGCATGATGAGAGGCACACCCAGACCACACACTCACACACACCCCCACACATACGTACGTGGGCTAATACACGCAGTCACACAGTTCACAGATTCACAAACACAAACAGGAAGGTAAACACATGTAAGCAAATGGCACAAAAATGCACACAAGAACATTTGTCATTTCTTCAAACATCTCTAAGTTCATGAATCATGCCAAAGTGACACATCAGCCAGGATACACTTCAGTCTCATCAATAACATCCTCACACACACTCACACACTTCTTTAGCCTTCATTTTCAACCCACCCTCAAATCTGCTCTGAACCAATGAGGCATGTGCTCCCACCGGGGTTTGGTAATGAGTGCCAATCAGGATCACCGTAGCCAACAGCGAAGACCAGGAAGATAGATGAGTGGCCAACAGGCCCCACTGCGCTGGAGTGAACAGAGCTCAGGGATACATTCAATATGTCACAATAACACACACATGGTCTACCACCCCAACAGCCCCATACACACACACACACACACACACACACACACACTGAAAAAGCTTGGTGCGTGACAAGAACACATTTTCCCAGCATCTGCCAACACGCAGAAACGGAGGCAGCCGTTCTTTATTATCTTCTCTGTCACATATGCACAACAAAGGAAGCTCACAGGCATTCATGAAGTAGTCACAAAAAGCTTGCACAAACACAATATGTGCGCATGCAATTTCACACTCTCGCTTTCTTTATTTTCAATCAGCTCAGCGACCGCAATTCTCACGTCCAAAGTGCTCTAATGCAAACAAAGCACTTACATATAACAACATCTCAGCATTACTTTCACAACTTCATGAAATGAACTAATGTAATAGGAAACTAAAGTCCACCTTGTGATAGTCTCACACTATCCACAACACCACTAAGTTTCTGAACCACACCAATATTCAAACTCACTGTGATGTTAAACACAGAGCGGAAAAGTGTTATGACTGAAAAAAAAACCTGTCCGTAGACGCATAAATGCCTGCCAAAACCTTCTGTGTGGTAGTCTCATCTACAGTCGATGACTTCTACTGCATTGTGCATTAATATGCTGGGCATAGCAGCAGGAGGTTACAGGAGATGGGGTACACCTGGGGTCCAGCTCAGGATGTGGCAAGGGTTAAATGGAGGGAACTTGTTGTGACCTTATATTCCACTCCAGGATGAAGAGATAAGAAGAATAAACAACATGATTTTTATTTGTATGCTGTTCCTAGTAAGGTGCTCTGAGCTCTCTGTGCATCAAGAATGCTAAAATCTTCCTTTTTAAGTGTATTGCAAGAGAGGACATAAGGTGTGACTTTTTGTACTTACACATCCTTATCCGATACTACACGAGTATGTATGGTGAATATTATACCATAGTGTGCGTGCGCGTGTGTGTGTGTGTGTGTGTGTGTGTGTGTGTGTGTGTGTGTGTGTGTGTGTGTGTGTGTGTGTGTGTGTGTGTGTGTGTGTGTGTGCAGAATTGGATATTAGCAGCATCAGCATCAGTGCGCATCTGACATGCACCGATCAGGTACAATATTATGACCACTTGTGTGATATTGTGTTGGTCCCCTTTTGCTGCCAAAACAGCCCTTACCAGTTGAGGCATGGACTATCTTAGACCCCTGAAGGTTTTCTGTAGTTTCTGGCATCAACATGTTAGCAACAGATCCTTTAAGTTCTGTAAGTTTGGCCTGATCCTCCATGGATCAGGCTTGTTTGTCCAGCAAATCCCACAGATGCTTGATTTTATTGAAATCTGGGAATTTGGAGGTCAAATCAACACCACAAACTCATTGTTGTGCTAATCAAACCATTCTTGAACCTTTTTTGCTTTGTGGCAGGGTGCCTTGTCCTGCTGAAAGAGGCCACAGCCATCAGGGAATACCGTTTCCATGAAAGAGTGTACGTAGTCTGTAACAATGCTTGGGTAGGCGATACCTGTCAAAGTAATATCCACATGGATGGCAGAACCCAAGGTTTCCCAGCAGAACATTGCCCAAAGCATCACACTGCTTTCTTCCCATCCGTGCATCCTGGTGCCAGGTGTTCCCCAGGTAAGCAATTCAGATACACCCAGCCGTCCATGTGATGTAAAAGTAAACATGATTCACCAGACAAGGCCAACTTCATGGGCTTCATGGTATCATGGGCCCACTGTTGGTACTTTAGGCGATGGACGGGGGTTTTCACATACGCATGAAACTGTGATGCACTGACTATTCTGACACTTTTCTATCAGAACCAACATGACGTTTTCCAGAAATTTGACCTACAGCAGCTCATCTGTTGGATTGGATCACATGGCCTTCACTCCCTAAGGGCATCAGTGAGCCTTGGCTGCCTATGACCTTGTCGCTGGGTTACCACTGTTCCTTCCTTAGACCACTTTTGATAGATTCTGACCACCACACCTTAATATACCACCACTAACAGGTGCCACGATAAAGAGATTATAAGTGTTATTCACTTCACCTGTCAGTGATCATAATGTTATACCAGTTTGCTGTATCTGTAATCTGTAATTATGTGTCCCTGAGAAGAGAAAGTGAGGCTGTTTGAGAGTCCTACCCAGTATTTAGCATGGTTTTATATAATGAGCAGTAAGTTAAATAAATATCTCTCTGACAGTCTCAGTAAAGACTGAAAGTTATCTTTGTAAAGATATAAATTATGAACAAGCTATTGCACTGATTGCATTAGAATTGCTATACACTTCATATACTCATTGCAAACATTCACACAAAAATATACTCTGCTACACAGCTCAGACTCTTAGGGTATGAATCAGTGCTCAAAGGCAAATCATACATCTAAATGCGAACATTAGAAAAATGTCCACAATTGTATTAAGAACATGCTGGCACACGCAGCCATATAACATACTCTTCAAACACAGATAACCTTTAAAGCCCACATACTGCACAGCTTGGAATTTTTCACAAGCAGCAAGTGGACCTGTGTAGTAACAGTGTTAACATACGTAGTCAATAACAGCTCAGCGACATGTGCTGTACAGAATATCAATAAGAATATTTTGATATTATATTATATTATATATCATACCACTTACTCTCAGTCAAATGTTAACTAATGCTCCACACACATGGTAATGTGGCCAGAGAACTTAAAAGCTGTGCAACAGTGAATCAGTGCATCAGGAGAAGTAACCTAATGTAATACTGTCTTGATAATGATTAAAATAATTACACAGCTGGAGAAAAGGCTTAATGTAGTGTCACATCAACATAAGCTAATCTGACCCAACTTCAATATTGCAATATTCCTTGATGTTATTTAAAAAATAAGGAAAATAACAGGAGAAGAAATGGCCATGCATTTAAATCCCACTTATTTTGTCATTAAATAAAATGGTCTGTTGCATTTATGCCAACACCATAAATAGCCCAAATAATATTGTAGCATCAACATATACTAGTTTAACCCGCTGCTAGATGGTTGCCAGGTGGCCAATGGTATCATAATACATTAAGTATAAATGAAGTTTTGTGGAGCTAAATTACTGCGGTGAAATTAAGCTGATATAATGCTTTTATAAGCTGTTATAGTTACATAAATGTTAAAAACTGGTCATGTTAGCCCGTTGCTACAGGGTGATGATGATGACATCTTAATATCTGCTACAGATAAGAACCTTCAGTCTCTTATGATGAACTTGTGTGTCAAGTTTGGCTGCTTTGCTCCTGATGATGTAGTTGGCATACAAATAAACAAAAAAAGGCAGTTTTCATGTATTACAGTTATTAAATAACTTCTGGAATCATCATTACAACAAAACTATGTAAGGCTAGTTTCCTCTATTGTTTTTAAAAGCCTAAACATGTAAATAAGTGAAATAACCTTCATCATGCAATCAACTAAAGCTAAGATTCTGAGTATTTAGCAGCTGAGTTTAAATATGTTGTGTGTAAAGTGTACAGTTCTTTACATCAGTGAAGGAGTGTGATATGTAAAGTCTCCTGAAGAAAACGTGCTAATGAGAAAGTACTGCTAATACACCAGGAACAAGCACTCACTGATGCTGATGAGTGTATCAGTGTTAGTGGTGTAGATACAGTATAATAGTGTTAAAGTATGAGCAGCCAAGTGTTAAAAAAACAGAGTTGACAACTTCAGCAAATAAGGGAGACAGTTCTCAGACACAAATGTATTAATTAGTGATATGCAAGTGATGAGACAGAGTGAGAGGCGCTGGAGAAGTTGATGATATGACTCAGAAATTACGTCAGCATGAAGTACTGAGGAAAGGAGCTGCAGAGATTTGGGAAATATATTTTGATTGAAGCTGTTGATGTTTGGAGGGGTGGGGGGGGGGGGGGCAGCTAGTTTTTAGTACTGTGTGAATCACATTTGCATTTTTTATTAATCTGAAGGAAGCTCCACGCACCTGCAAAAACACTGGGAGACCATGAGAGTTTTTTATATTCAGTGGATGATGGCAAAGACAGAAAGAAACGCTAAAGGCATTAAAAAGCTTTACAGAGGATAGTGTACCAGAATACTTATAGCCACAGAAGCGCAGTCAAGACCAAGACAGTATTTTCCATGTAATCCAAGTACAATAAGCAAGTTTTTACTCTTGAGAGAATTTAATTGTTTGGTAAACTTAATTTCTTAAGCCTGACAGCTCATAAAAAATTAAAGAAGTAAATAAAAAATCAAATATCCATCATTTGCCAATTTGTGCTACTTTAAGGCAAGAATCACCCACAGCAGGTGGAGGAAAGAGAGAGTAGTTCAGAAGTGATGACCACAGAACGTAACCCTGGCTCGTTCTTCTCACTGTATCTTAATAAAGCCTCACAGTCTATTCTGCCCTTGTCAGCGCTTGTTAACCTGCAGATTGATTCTTCTGGACTACTGTACATCTTCTTTAATTAAAGTCACCGGCTAATCTGGCTTTCTACCAAGCTGTGTAGCTGTCATCACACGACGATTGCAGTTGAGTATATCCCATTAGATTTGCATGCATTGAAAAAAGGAGAGGTAAAGTGATCTGAATATTTTAACGTGCATCAAAAAGCATCAAAACAGAATGTAACCCTGTCTAGTTCTTCTCACTGTTCTTCTCACTGCATCAAAATGGAGCCAGTACACTATACTTTCAATATAATTCAATATATGATTGTGTTAAAACCCAGTGACACGTGTGGATGAGATGGAAAGCCCCTAAGATCATAAAAAATGTGTGTTTACATC
Organism: Rhamphochromis longiceps; assembly: GCF_057381845.1. NCBI lineage: Eukaryota > Metazoa > Chordata > Actinopteri > Cichliformes > Cichlidae > Rhamphochromis > Rhamphochromis longiceps. The sequence continues at coordinate 28,706,519 of NC_140568.1, read as the reverse complement.
AAAGCAATAAAATTTTAAAGGATTTGTTAATTAACCTAAATGGCGTTTAATGATACACAAAGGCTTACAAGCACTTAAACACATTGAAATAAACATTTTGTAAGTTACAATTAATAATATGGTGAATGCTAGTTTCACTATGAATAATCCAGTGAAATCCTTTTACTGGGAAAAACTTTATTTTCACCGTTACCCTGTGAAGAGAAAGAGAAAAACATATATTCAAACCATCACGATGATAGGCTTATTTAGTAATTTGTGCAGTTTTGTCTTTTTTAAAACGTTGATATGCCTTCACTAAATAACAGTGTTTATCACACAATATGAATGTTAATTTTATGCTTGGTTTGGCCAAAAAATTATACATTTGCTAACATATTTGGACAACATATGCCCAAACATTTATTTCCCTGAAGCAGTTATTTCTGGGAAAGAAAGCTTCAGCAGCTGTTAGTTTTTTCGTGTCTTTTTTTTCCACCCATGCATTTCATGTACAAAAGTAACCAGTAAAAGCACCCATTAACTTACCCCCATTTTACAATTATCAAGAGATCTGTCAGGGACAGTTTCAAGGTTTGGCAGAGTTAATTATATTTAATAAGGGCTCACAAGGAGAGACGGTGCTTTAGTAAATGAGGTAGTAAAACTCCATTTATCTCCCAAAGACAATAAATAGCCACCATCAGGACACAGCATAAGGACACAATACAATATTTCTTCATCCCACACAAGACATGTGTAAGTGACAGTGCTTGGTGCTGTGTGAGAGATGAGAACTGAAGAGAAAAAAGAACCCATTTGTGCATCGATCACTTTTATGCCCCTGGTCTGTTTGCATATTTTAGACCTATAAACAACATGAATGATGTGCCGTGTAATGCACCATAATCGAGATTTATTCGGAGGGTGTATGGGAAGGAGATGTTCATGATCTGAGAATCAGGAGGGGCAGTTGCAGCTGTGTGTGCGTGCTTGTGTATGTGTGTGTGTGCTGTGATTTATTTGATTTAATTAGATCGCCGATGTAAAACAGCTCGCAGGGGGGAAAAAGGTAAAAACGAGTGCCGAGGGAGGCATAAATAACACCACGCTCTTTCCTTCCTCTCTGGCTTTTTTCTTCCTCTGGCTCTCCTTTTCTCTCTGATCTTCCCTCTGCCTGTATACAATCTCTCTTTTTTTCCCTTTTTTTCCCCCCCATGTTCCACTGGACTCCTTTTCTTCAACCCTATCCTCTTTTATGCTTCCCTCTGTCTTGGTTTTACTTCACATCTCACCTCCCTCTCTCTACCTTCTCCTCCCTCTGCTCCGCTCCCAGCTGAATAATGATAGGGGGTAAACACCTCATTAGGCTAAAAGGCCCACAGGAACAATCAGAGACATGGTACTCAGTCCAACCTGTTACTCTGAATGTTCAGAGAAGCATTTTGAACACGGCAGGGCAAAGAGACATCCCACACAGTAAAGGGGGAGTGGGTGGTTTGAGTCATTTGATGGAACGGTTTTTATTTTTGTTTTAAATAGATGGCCAAACTGCATCCTGGCAACAAGATGTGCACGCAAAGTGTCACCTGTGCTTCTACAGCAGGTTATTAAAACACTTGTTGTTAACTTTGTCTGAAAGTGAGGAAGAACTCACACAACCATGAGTAGCTGATTTATGCCGAGCAATCAGCGGAGGTAAGAGACATAAATCTACACTCTCCGGTAGTAACTGCCAGTAAAAGTAGTTCATCCAGCATCACAAACTTCTATCACCTCATCACATCCACCCATCTTACCTACACAAGGTCAGGAACTTTTGAGCAGGCTTGAATTTCCTAACACGTCGAGTGAAAAAAACATCCTTGATTTGAGAAAGTATTCTCAGACTGCTGCTGAAGATTTCAGCAGTCTGAATCAGAAGACACTCCCAGCAGAGTGAAAAGTGGCCGGTCAGCTGAAGCCCCATATTTCACAGACATATGAAAGTCTTTCCATTCCCTCTGCAAACGCACAACGGCAAATAAGTGCTCTCCAGCAACATCAAACTATTTCTTTAAGGTTAACTATTTCTTTCTTTTTTTTTTCCCATCACGGTGCCACACAGCTTTACTATAAAGCCTCTTCTCGACTCTTCAGCCCGTCTCCACTTTTAGGTATATCAAAGCCCAACAGCGAGTACACTTAATATTTCATACCGCAGTCAAACCTCGGCTCTGTGCATGATTAGTAAAACTGAGTGTACAGCACCAGGTAATTCCACAGTAGATAAGCTGTAGCGTTGTTTTTACAAGGAGAATATAGTTCTACAGGCAGCTGCTGTTGGTTTAGATGTATATGTTGTGCAGCATGTGTATGTGTGCATCAATGCGAGGACATACAACACGTCTATGTGACTTCCACACTTGTTTCTTTGGCAGTCATTGCAAATATATATAATACTTGCTTCATGACTTATGCATGTTAAGCACTAATGTGTGGCAACAAATTTATATGAATTCTAAAAATGTGCTGGTTTACTGGCATTAACTAAGGAGTAGCTTCTCATGACCTTAAGATGCATCATCTGTGAGTTTAAAGATTAATCATATATGAAGCAGTTTGCTCGCCAAGCACTTTAACTGTGGGTCAGCTTCTGGTTTAGTAGGCAACTCTCTTGTGTATTTCCCACACCGCCGTACATCAGTCAGCAGTATCCTCCACTCCCATTGATTGCTCCAATCACTCGCCTCAAAGTCCAGATTAGTTTTACTCAGGACCCGCCCACTTAGGGTCACCAACAGTTGCATTGACTGTCATCTACACAAGTCATTAGATTTTATTGGCGTTTCTCTAGCTGCTACATCGCCATTTGTCTCTTCCTGTGTGTACGCCCCATCAGGGCTGTGATCTGTGCTAGCATTCATCCAGCTTTACTGTTATTAACTATAACAAGAAAAAAAAAGTACTGTAGCAAAACCTTCACAACATTTTTAATATTTGACTCATTTATGCCAGATTGGATCTTTCGATGCTTGACTTAAGACAACAACATGGCCTATGGAATAATAACAAGTTAACAAATCATTTCAAGCATTATTCATATGAATGCCTTTATCAATGTTACTGATATACAAAGTGGTTTATACAGGGGGAAATAATCCACAACAGCCAACTTCAGATGAAATGTTCTTAGTAGGTATACAGTATCACTCTGTGACAATAATACAAAGTCATCTTTTTCCAAAGTGCTGCCTAAAACATTAAGGAAAAACAAATATGTTAATCAGTCAGCATTATGCACTGTAAACTTGATGTTTAAAAAGATACTGGCTGTTATAATTAGCTTAAATGAACTGTAATTTACTCTGAGGGCAATTTCTAGCACTTGAAAAACTGAAACCTATTACCAGAACAACAGCTCTAGGGAACTTCTCTGTTATTTGATAGCCCATTCTGGGCTCAGACACACACTCAAACACAAATATCACACACAGTAAAACAAACAGTTTGGACAAATTGCAGACATAAGCTTTCAAAAAGTGGCTGGGAGTAAAAACTACGCCAAATGCATAATGAAATGCACTCATACAACATATAAAAATATTACTGTCATTCTCACAATTAGTCTAAAAACCTCCTAAAGTCTGATATTGAATTACAATACATATTGTAATTGCACATTTCTGTTATTACATGAACAAACTTACCTTGTTTTCAGTTATTAAACTGTAACTTTACTCACTTATTATCTGCTATATATTCAAACAGAATGAACATGACATCAATATTCATGAAAACTCAACTTTTCTCAGAATATGAATTTAAATGTAATGACCTGAGGACTGATCTTTTCCCCCCACTAACCTTTCATCTTTAAACTCTGACGCACAAAGAACTCTATGAACTGCTGGTGGCGATAAAGGTGTTGGGTGTGCTTGCTTTAATGGCCTTGTGGGCTGTTAAAGGCCCATCAGCCACGCGGGGGGAGCAGCTGGGACTCAGAGGGTTGTTGAGCGTCGCGTTGAAGGTGCCCTTCAGTAGTGTGTTCATAATACTTGGACTCAACTGTAGAGACATAAACAAAACAGAGATGAGGGACAATGAAGGATGATGAAAAGTTAAATGGGTGTTCTCGGCCACCCCTCATTTCTTCACATGTTGCTTGGAACATATGCAAGCATACCTGGAAATACAGGTTATAAAGCAAAACGTTTGTATAATTCTAATGAGCTTGATGAAAGTCAATATTTGGTATGGCCACTATTATTCTCATAGCCTGATCTATCTATTACTTTTGCAAAAAAAGTAATTAGATTACTGTTACTTTCCCGTAAGCAGGTTCGTTCCTGCGTTACTAAACTGTGATTTTGTTTGTGAGAGTGTCTCATGAAAATGAGCAGTAACAGATGTGTGTAGATCAACAATGAATAATAGTGCGGGACAGAGTACGACCATGTAGCGTTTAAAGGTTGGAAGTACTTGCATTACTTTAAGTTGGATTCTGTAAAAAGTGACAAAAACATTAGCGTCCGCTGTACACTCTGCGTGGGAAGAAAACTTCTTTCTACAGTGAAAAATTTAAGTTCAAATCTTAGCAAGCAGCGAGCACACTGCCACAGGAATATGAAATTCAGAGAAAAAACCCCGGATCCCCCCACTGACATGAGCGCTGTGGCTACCACATCCAATTCAGCTGGGGAAACTTCCACCGGCCCCACTCCTGCTAAACAGGTGAAAATAGACTTGAGAGCGACAGGACTTGGTGCTGCTGAACTTTTGTTTTTATTTATTTATTTTTTTGCTGTTTTACTTGCATCTATTTGAAAGAGTGAGTGTAAACACAAAATATAATTTTATTTTATATGCTGGAATATGCAGAAAATAGGTTTAAATGTTAAACAAATTTCTTCATGTCAAAGACTGTTGCATATAATTTAATTTCTGCTTGATGCAATGTGCATAAAGTTAAAAGATTAAAACTAATAAAAAAAATTAAAATGACACTTTTTCATTTAATTAAATTTTATATGATATTTTATGCATAAAAAATAGAATTGGGCTGAAAGGTCTATTGCTTTATTATGTATTCAGGTTGTGTATCATGTTTTTTTTAAAAGGAAACTAAGTAATACGGTAACTAATTACTTTTGAAAATAAGTAATCAGTAAAGTAACTGGATTACTTTCTCGGAGAAGTAATTAGTAACTAATTACTATTTTCAACTAACTTGACTAACACTGGTGGTGAAGATGCATGTCTCAGGTCCTGTGTCAGGTCTTTGTTGGATTCTTTTCAGATTCTTTCAGGCAATTTTCGTCTGCTATATATAGTTTTTTAGGTCTGTCACTTTTCACACTGACACCATTTTCAGATATGTCCTTTTATCCATTTGGCTAATGCCTCTTTAGGTAGAAATGGAAACTAACTATGTGTTTTTGCAAAAGGCCGCTATTAACAAAGTACCAAAAGATATAAATTAACATTGGTTCTTTGCTACGTTTGTCTGTTATGTGTAGACACACCACTGGTTCACTTAAGTTAGGTGGCTTTTTATGCTTGAATGATTCATAGGTCAGTGTTAAGTGGCTTAACAAAGGAGAAAAAAAACATTCTTCTCAAAAGACACAGAACTGAACTAAAAATGAGTGAAAACGCAGCCAGTGTCAAAAAATCTTTAAAAAGACCTTCAAGCCTAGGTTATTGCTGAAGATCACTTTAAAATCTGGCTCTTTCCAAAGAAAATCGTAAAGAATGATATGAGGCTCAAGACTTTTGCACATTACTGTATATTTTTAAAACGCGAAAGAGAAGAAATAGAAAATTAACCAAATAAACCCCAAAACAATTAATGCATAAATGAATAACTGGAGGCCAATGCAATAAATTCAGGACTCATGGGTGGTTGTCATTTGACTTTAAAACAGGAGTAATGAAGTGTTCTTAACATTTAGGGATTTAATCTAGATAAACTTCAGTGAATTCACTCACAGTGTATGATCCTGCTGACAAAGGTTTTGTATTGTCTTTTAACACACATGGTCTGCACACTTACTAATTTCTTGACGAAGCTTAAGAAATTAGTAAGTGTGCAAATTTATACTAAATTTCTTCAAATTTATACTAAATAACATATATTATATTATGGTCAAACATTTTGTTCAGTCCTACCATAGACTGGTAACAGATCCAATGATATAAAGCCCAAATAATTTAAAATTAAATAATTATCTGAAGAGCTTAATTATTTCCAATATGCTTTTAGAGCGAGGGGTCATTAAGGTTAAAATCACAAACATGACTCCAAAAACCCTTACAAATACTGAGTCTGTTAGTCCATGCTGGAGGGGGAGTCTTACAGAGGAAAAAACTAAACAAAACACCACGTTCACTTCAAAGTCTGCCCCCTAAAATCACCTCCCAAAAAACCCACAGACATACACACATATATATGCTCTATGTACTCACACACTTCATCAGCTGTCCTACTCAGGTACTGCTGAGCCTTTTCTGCAAAGCTCTATCTCCCTCTCTCTCACTCGCTCTCTCTCTCACCCCCCACTACCTCCATATAACCTCTGAGCACGTACGTGCACACACAGACACGCACACATCAGTATGCCAGAGGTGCTGCAGCAGGATTTGAGAACACTGGCGGCACGGCTCAGATCTCAGTATTGATCCTAATGGGAAAAGGGTTGCAGGTTCAACTCCAGGTCACCCTCGGGGTTACTGGGTAGGTCGAGGAGATAGGGGAAGAGCCCTTGGAAGTGACGACACCATTGGAATGGCAATGATGAGGGAGATTATGGGATGCTTGAGTAGGTCAAAGAGGGGAGAAGGTAAAGGGGAAAATTGCAGGTTGGTAATTGGTGGTGGTGATTATGTTACTTGGTATGTATGAAGACATATTCAACCGCGCCCATGAGCACAGACGAAGGAGTGCAGGATGCACAGTCGTCCCTATAACACACACACACACACACACACACAGCACCTGCCACACACAGTGAAGGAACGCAAGCATTTGCTACCCACAATCCAGCAAAACAAGAGACGCAAGAGAATCAAATTACTTTTCATGAGCAGCTTGTATTTACCAGTACTTCAGTCGGCCAAAGAACAGATTATACACCTTTTGAGTCCGTCCGTCAGTTTGACACAAAGTGTAGATGGAACAGCCACAAGGTCTGTACATAACAACCCTGCGAGATCTATTCAGGAAAACTTTACAAGACTGAGAACAAAATGAATGCCAGGTACCAAAATAGATTCTGATCCAGCCAAAGAGTGAGACAAATATGGAGACAAGGACCCAAGACCCTAATCAGGCTTTAGAAGTTTGTGAGCTCAACAATTTTTCTCTATTTAAGGCATAGCACTTGTGCTCCACTGACCAGCAGAAAAGGCTAGAGAAGGTCCTAGAGGTACATGCCAGCAAAACCAGGTATTTTGAAAACTATGAAGGACTTTATTTTGTACAGCTTGCTTCTTTTTTGCAGGAGCAACACTATATATAAAAATATGGAAGATGAATGCTGTGTGTATAAACCACAACTTCACAGAATCCCTTTAGTCTTAAATAAATAAATAAAAACAAAATAAAACAACAAAGATCTAGTGTGTAACACACTGATTCGTGCTATTTTTCTTGCCAAAACTCCAGACTTCATAGCTGGTTAAAGCCATGCAAGGACCTTCCTTTTTAAATGTATTTGTAACTCCCACAGTGAAGTATATTCAACAGATTAACAGTCAATTAAACTGTACTGTAGTTTCCAGCTCTTTTAAAACACACATTTTCCAAAGTCAACAAGAATTAAAAGTAGGAACATGAAAACTCACACACAGTGAGAGCCCTTACAAGCCGCAGGCATCACACTGAGAAGCATATCATAATATGTCAACTGCGTCAAGAAAACCTTATGTTCTAAATCATAGTGACTAAGAGCCTGAGTAATAGTAGATTTTTATGAAGGGTGCCAATAAATACATACAGTATATATACTTGTACAGCAGAGTGATATTGAAATTTCAAATCTAAAGGGTTACCACTGTCTGCTGAGCTTTGTGCAGCACATGAAATAGAGTAAAGTGCTGAGAGTATTGTCAAAAATATACTCTTTAATTATTAAACTATCACTTATTTCTTTTTTATTTCAAATGAAAAAACTTACGTTTCTTCTTTTCTTGCCTCATTATGTGTTTTGTACTCATCTAGCATATATATACCATTAAAGAGTACAGCATTTAATTAATATTTGTTTCTGCTCGACATCCGTTCCCCGAATCGTTTTACATTTCCATATTCCATCCACACTTTTCTCTCTGTTAAATGAAGCTCAGCCACTAACAGTGTTACTGTATGAGTGAGAAAGGTAATCAAGCCTGCTCAAGCAGGTACCTCACATAGTGCATTTAATGGAAACTCTAAATGAACCTTCACAGTGGACAAATGCTGCTCAAGTAGATAGCGTTGTGACATTATGCACATGTATGGACGAATGATCATGCGCACACTTATGCTGAAATAGCTACTGTTCCATTACATGAAAAGTCTGCTTCAGATTTCAGACGCTCAGAACACATTTCCAGCTGTTGAATTTAACTACCCTCTTCAGCAGCTCAATTTTCTGCTTTCTGTCTCTCTGCTTCTCTTCCTCCACGCATTTTCACCACCTTTTCAGCACCAACTCACCTCTACCGCCGTTTCCCCTTCTCTCTCTCCCCCCTGCCTCCTTCTCATTACTACCATGCTACACTCTGCCTGCTCATCTTCTACAAGCACTTATTTATCTCCCTCTCTGCTCCACTTCATACTATATTTAACGCTGCATGGCCCGTGGTGTCATATAGAATCACAGTCACACAGCTAATTACTGAGCAGCGAGCTTAAACTTGCATTTCGCTATTAAAAAGGAACTTGACTTCCTCCAGCTAAATGGAGCCATATGATTATGTACAATGCAATAGAATCAGTCTATAACCCATGAATGAAATCTTTTTTTATGTTCTTGTATGGGGCCTTTACTTCATTATACATATGTATGAATACCAGATGGACATCTAAAATTATTTAGATCACATGAAGGTTGAAAATAAAAAAAGTACTTACAAAACAGTGTGCAGTGCTTCTGGTAAGAGGCATCATGAGTAATCTGAAATGCCAAATCTAGTTTACCAAATTGTATTAGCTCATCTTAGAAGTGACTGGCAGGTTTGCAACATATGTTCTTCTGCTGCTTATGGTGGGATTGAGCCTCTTGAAGCCTCTAACACATTGCAAGAGAAAGTCATTTACACCTACAAAAAAAATTCCAACTGACCTATCATGCCTCCTCCAGAGGCATTCATGAGAAACTGGTGCACCCAAATGAAGTATATACTTGGACAGAAGAAAGATACAAATTATGCTGTCGGAGCTCTTGGGAAGCCAGTGGAGCAGAACTTAGGGCCTAATTTACTCATCTGCAGCTCACTTCTACAGAGAGCATTATTAGCTGATATTGAAGATCTAATCATGTAACTACACTGCTACAAAGTTTAGCAAAACCAATTTACTCTTACTTTGAGAAAATTATCTACCATCTTTAAAGCTCTCTGTGATGGTTAAAGTAGCTGCAGACAAACACTCGATGTGGATCTCAGTTCAATACAACTTTTACCACCCAACCGCTTGGGGGAGAAAGGATGGAGATAGGACAGGTTGAGGTGGGAGCAGGATCATATCAGATTTTTCAACAGTTTTACTAGCTACAGTAGAAATTCCCACAGCTACAGGTGTATTTACAGCGTCCTCCGTCTTGTGTGATACTTACAAATAAATGTAGAAAATGTATCAGCTCATAACAACCAAAAAGAAAAGGCACATAATCTTAACAATGCAACCTCTAACATCTAAATGACTATATAGTATGAATTTACACACAGTTAACGTAGCTAGTGCCAACAACTAGGGCTGGGTATCGTCACTGATTTCTAGAATCGATTCGATTTCGATTCACAAGGTCCTGAATCGATTTGATCCCCAATTCGATTCAATCTGATTCGATTCGATTTGAATCAGGTAAATTTTGCCTCAGACAGTCAGAAATATTATAATTCTGATCACGTATCAGTACATTTCCATATTTTTATTTCTATAAAAGGAAAGCTGACACTTGCGAGACTTTATCAAAGGTGTGAGCATCACAGCAGATGCCTTTGTGTCAAAGTAACTGAGGATAAAACAGAAAAGCATGAAGGCGACTTTCCTGGCCTGGGATTTTATAGCAGATGACCTTAAAAATATTCTGCAGTAGATCAAAAACGAAAGAAAACCATTAATCAACACATGAACATTACCCGATGCTGCTGAAGTGAAGCAGAGCAAAGTTACAGAGGTTTTAAGAGACACAGCTAAGCCTTTTGCAATTTTGCATAATTTTAAAAAGTTTACATTTGGTCAGTAGCCTATTGAACAGCAGAAATTAGGTTTTCTTTTCGGAAGTAAGTAAAAGGAAAACAGGGGCCAACAGCGCTCTAAACAACGGTAGACTTATACATCGTCCGGGTACACACCGGCTCACTCCTTGGCGGCCGCTTGTCGGGGCCTGGGGCCTGGGGCTCGCTCGGGCCCCTTTGGAGGTGGGGTGCCCCCGGCCTCTCGGCCTGGGGCTCGGTCACTCAGGCACAGCTGGGGGCCGGCGGAGCTCACGGGCGCGTCACTGCAACTCCCCCTGACTTCTGCTCCGCGGCTGCTGGGCGAGCCCTCATCTGGGACTCTCCTCAGCTCTTACTGGAACAGTGGCGCGGCTGCCCCTCTGTTGGTCTTCCATGGTCTCTTGTGTTCTGGGGGCCTCTGGATGTCTGGAGTTTTGATCTCCTCCATACCCGCTTCACATCCTGGAGGACGGGGCTGTGGCCCCCCCACACTCCCTAGCAGATCATTACATGGAGAAACCTTTGGAATGCAAGCATGCTGATCCACACAGGTATGCACACATGGGTATTCACAGACGCGGACTAAAGCTTTCTTGGCTGCTGCCTCAAAGCACACTGTGCGCTGTCTATCTTGCGTGCTGCACAATATCGTTTATTATTTAGTAAATATTGATATCTATGACTAGCTAGTTTATTGTGATGGTGCTTTGTTTTCTCTATTATTATGTTACTCTTTGTTGTTTGCTGTCTCCTCTGTTTGTTTTTTTTTGTTTGTTTGTTTTTTTTTCTCCATACAGGTGACCCAGGAGTTCTTTTTTTTTTTTCTCTCTCTTCCCCCCCCTTCTCACCGTCTCTTCTCCCCTTTGGTTTTCTTTCTTTCTCTCCCCCTCTTTCTCTCATTCATTCCCCCTGTCCTATTTATTAAAAAAAAAAAAAAAAAAAAAATGAGACACAGCTAAGCCTTTTGCAATTTTGCATAATTTTAAAAAGTTTACATTTGGTCAGTAGCCTATTGAACAGCAGAAATTAGGTTTTCTTTTCGGAAGTAAGTAAAAGGAAAACAGGGGCCAACAGCGCTCTAAACAACGGTAGACTTATACATAACAAGCAAGCGAATAATGAAGAAAACTGATTTTTAGACAGGAAATTGTTCTGGAAGTACAGAGAGAGAGAGAGAGAGAGAGAGAGAGAGAGAGAGAGAGAGAGAGCTGTGCATGAAGTGTGATTTTATCGTGGTGGAAGCAAAACAGCAAAAGTCAGAGGGAATTCATGACGATGTACGTGAAGCGAAGTTTGGATCTTCTTTTGCATCTGGTTCGGTCAATATTGTTTGGAGAGAGATAAAAACCCGCAGCTTCAGAATCTAGCGCAAAAAGGGCGTAAACACAAAGCGCGGACCCGCCGAAACATCAGAATCAGCGAGCTGTCAGCTTTCAGCCCCGACCGTGTCTGTGCCGTCGGGTGAGAAAGGCGACATCTAACGATTCTGATCTGTCGGCAGGTCCATGCTTTGTGTTTACGTCTTTGTGCAGAATGGTGGTTATTGAAATTTTGTGAGGTTTAACCTGATATTCTGGCATTTCGGGCAAAGTACATTTATATTTAAAAATCGATATCGCATTATCCAAGCCAGAATCTATTTTAATCGATAAATCGATAATCAAAACCCACCCCTACCAGCAACCCAAGGCAGTAAAGTTATAGATGCAGACAAATTTGTTTGTACCATCCCACAAAAAAAAAAAAACAACAACTTTACAACCAATTAGCAGTCGCACTCATCAGGGCAGACTGATTCAGTCTGAACATTCAGACTGAAAATAGAAGGCGATTATTTAACAACTTTTGCCCATCTGAGAGCAACCGAAGTCAATTTGAATTGGGCTAAAATTGTTTGGAGACTGGCCACCTTCTACCAGGCAGCCAGTGCAATTTCCTTGCAGTGAAAAGCGGCCACCACAATTGCTTGTAATCGGTTGTCAAATGCAAAAAAAAACCAAAAAAAAAAACAAGACCTAGTCATAATGAGGTTGCCATCCTATTTTAACCCTAATATGACTGATCTATTGTCAAGGCCTCTGAGTCTGACCTAATTCTTCATGCAAAAGTTTTTTTTTGTTTTTTTTTAAAAAGCACATTAATGCATATCAAACCTTTGTATAAAGTCTTATGGGAAAACGTGCATGTTTAGAAATCCTGTGAGGAAACAAATTCTCACATGCCAAGACTGACTTACAAAAAGATACTTTGCTGAACTTGTGATGTAAACTGCACAGAGGAGGGGAGAAACTCTAATTATGCTGGAGACAAAGGAAAAACAGACTGAAGACTCTAGAGATACATCTGATATATTAGAATACAAAAGTAGAGTTGAGCCTCTATTGGTTATCTCTCTGTGCTGAACCCTGACTGAGCCCTGTGGTGTTATATCATAAACAAACTAAAGGTATGACTACAATAAGTATTGTTTATCAAATGCACTGTGACTACCCTGAGGTCTGACAAACATGGAATGATCGTCGTTTTTCATCAAGCATGTGCAAAGTATATTCTTTTGAAGTTTACACTCGCTTTGTTATCCATTGTTTACTTGGAACAAGTCTTCCCCTTGCTATTGCCGTTTCTGCTCTTCTGGCACATTACACAGTGTGCATTTACCAGTTACTTTTAATTTGTGTTTTGCTGCCTGATTGGCAATATCAGTCAGGTGGATAATTTCACCAGTGCCGGTCATATTCAATTAAGCCTGCAATGTTGCTTTAATTATCTGAGACATCTCACCACTACTGTGCTGATACATTTATCACATTTTACTAATGTGCTAAAATTTGATGGTGTTAATTGAACTAAAATTGTGTCCGTGTCAGTGTCTCGAAACACCTTTTGAGGCAAATTTCCCTATGCTTTTGAAGGGCAAAGCTTCTGGAGAAAAAGTCTTCATATTACAGATACAGGTAAAACTAGAAAACAGGTAAAGCAGGGAGAGAAGAGACACAGACTGTAGACTACAGAAGAGAAGACAGTAGAAAGCTGAGAGATAAAACTACACAGAGGCAGCAGGCAGACTGGGACACAGGCAGACGGAGAAAAAAAAGAGCTCTGTGATAACATCGCACCCATGGACATGAACATGATGATGAACTGTGTAGTGAGATTTGAATCAAACCTCGGGTTTTGTCTTTGATGTTCGCCATTCAAAATCAGCGGGGACTGGCGAACAACATTAGCACTTTCTTCTCACTCACACACATTCACCATCAGTGGAAACCCAAAGCTGTAATCTCTATTAAAATGCACTAAAACAAAGCAGAGAAAGATTATGCTCTGGTTAAGTTTCATTACAGCTACATTATGCTTCAGTCATGAAGTGCATTTGTCTCTGTCAGTCCTCTATGGTGGCTGCATTAAACGACATTACACTTAATAAAAGGCATCTATTTTTACCCACTTTAATTCAACCAGGTAGGTCAATTAAGAATAAAGTCTCCCACAAACTGAAAACCTGCCCTGTGCAAAAAAGCACATCAGCCCAGGAAAGATATTGAAGTTTGGATTTGTTTTTCTTTTTTCTATTAAGCAATCAATTTCTTCCGCACAGCTCAAGGTCACTGGGAGAAATGTGATAGATTCTGCGGGGATTGCAACTCAAGTAGTGTCAGACATTCTGGGTATTACATCTCAGGTGTACACGACACACACAAAGAGCAACCGCTGTGTCCATATATGCTAAAAACTCAGCATGCATCTGCACACTTAAACTTAGGTCTGTAATGTTTCAGAAGGTGAGCCTGGTTAACTTATGATTTCATGACAAATGAAGCAGATAGAATATTTGAAATTGATTCAACTGTGGAATTTGTATTTCAAAGACATGCTAGTGAGAGATGCCATTGTTAGGCGGAAAAACCAAAATAAACTTATCAGAGAGAGCAAAATCTTTAGTCGTGGCTAAATTACCAGTCTGGTACAAAAGGAGTGCACCTAGCAGCTCAGCAACACCAAAAGACCCAAAATACCACACAAATAAAGTGTATTAAGACAGAGTTATTTCCGGGGTTAAGAAAAACAACTTTACAACACCCGGAACAAGTCAAGAACACTGTTAAGGAGATAAGAGTATCACTGTCAAAGTCTAAAATCAAGAGATGCCTTCATGAATTCATAAAATGTATAATGTGTATAAAATGTCTGTAATGTAACTTTGTTAAACCCTTGAACGTCAGTCATATAATTGTTTGATTGTAAATCCACTGTGGGGGTATACAGAGGCAAAACTGTACAAACTGCATCAAATTGTGGACATAAATGCACTTTAGTTCAGTCAAGCGCACTGGGAGTATGGTACAAAGTGAGGATGTTTTACAAGGCTGACATTAATAGATCTTTTTGTACTGTTACCCAATAAGTGTCAGGTCCTGGGCTGATGTTCTTGGGAACTTTGAATCGATCTTCTCTGGAGGACATCAGTGCCAACTTTGGAGCAGATTTTACACTTGGGTTGTACTGGCCGGGGCCTGATGAACACAAACACACTTAAAAGCCAGTAAACATACAAAGAACATTCCTTTTACCTTACCGGACTTAGTATAGTTTTGTATTTCCTGATTAGTTTTTATTTTTATTTATTTTTTACGTTTTGGTTTTAATTTGATTGTAGTTATAGTTAGTTTCCTTTTCATTGTTTGAAAATGTTTATTTTTAGTCTAGTTTCTATTAGTTTTCGTCTTAGTTCTAATCTTTATTAATTATTATTGTATGACAGGCATGTGTCAGAGGCAACATTTAGCAAAATCACTACAAGTATTACAATAAAAACACAGAACCTTTTCAAAACAGCTCACTCACAGTCTTGTGGAAATCTAAAGTCTCAAGAAATATTTCTATGAAAGCCTCATAAGGCAAATTGGGATAACATTTTTACCAAACTAACAAATACAATATGTTTATTTTATTTTCATTAGTGTTCCAAGTTCAAAAAATCATTTCAGTTAGTTTAAATTCTTTCTAAAAGTCTAGATTTAAATTTAATTTTAGTTAACTAAATCTTTTTTCACCTTTAGTTTTTCATTTAGTTTTAGTTAACTATAATAACTTGGCCACATACTATCACCTTCAGGCTAAGCAATCATAAGATCTGAGCCAAAAAAATCCCATCATAATCTTAAATTGTTAGTACAAATCTATATTTCTGTTGATTATCAAATTCTATACAAGTTTTAGCACAATTAAAACTAAAAGAAGTAACTGCCATGTGACTCTCTGGAAAAAAGGTCTACAGCAAAGCTGTGGCAGATAAGAATTGTAATTGTTTTTTGTAATCTCTGGAAAATGATATACCTGCATAATACTGGACTCTGATGTGAATCAGAGGATGGACAGAGGATGGACACAATCCAATAAAACTTCAAAGCTAAGGTTACAAGAATAATGCTAACACCCAACTTTTAAGGAGTTATGATAAGAACTTTTACAATTGATTTTTAAATGGTTTAATGGACCCCTGGGCAAGATATTATATTCACTGCATTTAGAATTGTGATGAGGGGACATAAAATATATAAAGAATTCATCATTGGTCTAACAGCTTTAAAGTAAGACAACAGTAGGTGCTATTCAGCCCCAGTGGCTAAATGCAATCAACTTATGACTACACACATGGTTAAAAACACCTTGAGCAACTGCTAATGTCACAGATCATTATGAGCACCACAGTCATTAATTTTTGCTCAGAAATAATGCATAGCTAAACGCTCGGTCCTACCATTATCAGAAATATGATCACGTTAGACCCAGCATGATAAGTAATATAATGTTCCATATATTATAGACCTATTCATAAATGCAAATTCAACTATTGGGGGGGAAAAAAAGCATGTGCATATCAGTGTGCTTATTGTGTGTCTCTAAGTTCACGTTAAGTGTCCATATACGCGTGTCCACATAAGTGCTTCAGGGTGGAGATGTATAAGTGTGTGCGTGTTTGCGTTCTAAGCAGAAACAATTCTGCAAACAGTTCAAATCTATTTATATGCAAATTGGATTTTGGTTAAATGGTTTGAGGTTTCTCCTGGGTTGAGTCCCTTGGTGAAAGGGGGCTAGTCATAAATTATCCAAGTAAATCATGAATCTATCAATTTTCTAACAACATTTTTCAATGGGGGTGTAACTCAGGTAAATATTAGGTTTGAGGCCCATAGAGATGAAACTAATTGGACTGTATGATAGCAAAGGGAGGCACAGTACAGTTTGTGAATATTTAGCTCTGAAAAGAAAGGAAGGACCGACCCACACATAGACCAAGCCGTTTCTCTTTACATAATGTCCTTGTGGGTCTTTATTATAATGTGTTTTGAGGGGGGCCACTGAACCTGTGGAGCCCAACAACATAGAAGACCAAAATGCTGGACGCAACAAAGCTAACACTTGAAATTGGGTTTAACGCTTTGTTTAGTGTTTAGGTATTCAGTTAGGCATTCAGCTGTGGAAGTAAGGGTTATGGTATGGGGCAGGGAAATGCATTATTTTGATTGACAGACCAAACATAAAATCGAGTGCTACACCTGGCACGCTGGAGTTACTGTGTAGGAAGAAATCATTTCTCGGTGCAGCAGACAGGAAGCAGCTTTGCCGTTTCTTAGCGTCTTCACTTCGGGGTTCTAAGTAAGAGTGGCCATTAACCTTCTCAAATGTCTGACTCACATTGTATCTGCTGGGTGCAGGGGAATCCTACAAGAAGAGAAAAGCAGAGCATAGGAGAGTAATGATATATTAGAAAAAACTGACACTAACATTTATGCAACAAAATGAAATGCACAAATGTGCAGTTTCCACTTTTAACATTTCACAGCTGCAAGGTCAGCCATCTGTTAATAGAACACACTCACATGATCCCATTTATTATAGTGTCACTCATGTATGCATGAATATTGGCGTGCAAATGCAAGGTAATCCAAACAGTGTCAAATCATCTTCGTCGGGGCTATTGTTTTTATCTAGAAATAAAACAAGCAGTGAAAAACTACTTTAGTTAATTGATGTCAAAATGCAAACTAGAATTTAAAAAACTGAACAATTTAACAAACTCAAACAATATTGTGAACTTACAAAACAAGTTGCTTAAAAGAAAAATGCACCAATAATGATAAACACATGCACAGTGTCTTCAGTTGTAGTGTTTGTCATTTTGGTCAAATTTGTCAACACATGTTTGTGAAGAATGAAATATCTGCATAAGATTTACAGTTATGTTTAATATGGCTACTGGTTTTTAGGCGGATAGTGTGCAGTTTGAACTGCGATACCTGTGTGACCGCACATATTCCCCCCCAGGGAGGCGTCTGAGGACATCACCTTGGGAAAAGGTGGGCCCCTGTTGAGGGGCCCTAGTGTAGCACGCAACTCAGGCTCCCTTCAAGTACCTAACGGTTATCGCAAGTCTACTTCGGAAGTGACGTGATGCACACAGACATCATCTTTAAAAGCCTGAATGGCACAATGGCAATCATAAATGCCATCATGTCCCGTAATTGTAAAACGGTGTGAAAATGGAGTTGGCGTACAAAGTGAAATTCAGCAAAGCCACCCTGTGCTCTGACAGACATGCACAGCTGGAAACTGAGAATATTTCGAGCCTGAAAAATGAGATCTGCTGATTCAGAGTTTGCACGCTTTTTTGTGGAGAAAAAAAAAAAAGTTTAGAGAGAAACTCAGAGTTTGAATGTGTGACAGAATGACCAGCAGCTAAATTGCCAACTGCTTTCTGCAGCCCAATCAACCAGGCAGGCTAAGATGCCCCGATATGTTTGGAGTTCATGGTCACAGAGTTCGCGGCAGGGGCAGTACCTGCCTGAGCCAGTAAATTTGGTCCAGCTGAGAAGGAGAAAATTAGAAAATTTGTAGAAAATTTGCAGAGGTTAGACAGAAGAGCTGCGAAGGCAACCCACACCATGGTTGCCGGACAAGACTAGATAAGACACTGACATTGACGGCTCCACAGGTGGTGGATTAAGCAAGCCGCTATTTTCCGCATTGTTCAGATCCAAAGATAATTCATAGCTGTGCACAGTGATGCAAATAGACAGGGGTTGGCTCCATGTCGAGGTGAACTCGGATATCTGAAAACAGGGACAGGTGTTTCTTTTTTTTACCCTTGTCACCTCTGAGTGTATTATGAACTGCACAGCTTTAAAGAACTTTCTCCTCAAACGTTAGCTCCGGGATACCTTTCAGGAACGTTGTTGTGCAAAACAAGCTGCACCCCTGAGAAATTAAATTAGTTAAATTAGCACACCCCAGGCAATCTGCTCACTAAAGGGAGCACTGCTAGCACCAACAAGAGGAGTTAAACTAATGTTAAACTGGCAGCTGACAACAACGCCAACTAGTAATAGTTAACTATGATGACAGAGCATTGTATGTATGTATGTGTGCTGATATGTGGGCCTCATATGTGATCACGTCTATCTTCAAAACTGTGACTATAAGTGTCTTTAACCAGGACATGAAACTGCATGAAATCTATCTGTTGTACCAACCAAATCAACCTAAATGTGCACATACACTGAAAGTTTGTAGATACTACACTCCTACAAAAAACAATGTCAGAAACAGATTGCAACTCCAACATGTCACAAGTAATTTCTTGCACATAGACTACATATCAGATTATTATAACCTTAGTGTTTATAATAAATATTAATACATAGCTAATTCACAGAGGTACCCTTGGTGATACCAGTGATAAAATTTTAAATCTGAAATGGAGAATGGGTGAATCGCGGGTGAAACTCGCACTTCGACTGCTGCAGAGGAACCTCAGTTACTGGGGATTTGTCAGTGGGTCTCTGAATAATTGATGCTGAATGCTGAATATAGCGGCACTATCCACTTATCCTAAACATAGGAAGGCTGTCATTTACCTCACGCTGTCATTTCCCAACTGCTGCATTCTCCCTCTCCTCCTAGTGAGCCGTCCATCTTTAATCACTTTTAACTGCGGCCATTTAGCTTTTCATTATAGACACAGCAGGGGGACAAGGTGGCAAGCACAACATGTGTACAACAATATAACCGTACACAAAACATGGAAACATTCAATTTGAAGATGCACATAGAAAAAAATCATTTCTATGTAAATGTAAAACTGAAATTGAAAGAAGGTGAAGAAAACAGTGACACAGTCTCCTGTAGTTTGCCTGGTTTGGTTGGTGTCATAGTTGATTTAATACAACTGACACCTGTAGGCACATCTGTGGAGCCCTATGGTCTATAATTATACCGGAATATGGAACAAACCATGTTCCCAGTAGTAGTCATCAACTATTGACAGCACTCAGGTTGACTTTAATTACACACCCTTGACATTTAGACAGCTCGATACTTGCCTTCTACACACACACACACACACACACACACACACACACACACACACACAGACACACTTTTCTTAATGATTCTGTCACATTGCCCTTGTCTGTCTGAAAGTGACTGAGTGAATAAATACAGTAGATGCTAGATACATGTTTGTGACAGCCAATGGTACAGAACAACATAAATTAAATATTTTTATGTTGGTATTTTTATAATGCAAGTCTATCAGAAATTAACAGAATATAACTATAAGTATTAATAAGATATTAATTAATGGTATTTTTCTAATGCATGCTCTCACTGAAGGATTAAAAAATAACTACAAAAACTGAATATGTGTGCATCTCCACATCAGTTGTTAGACCTCACATTGCTGTGTCAAGTGGCTGGTGCTATTTGAAGAAAACAAATCTCTTCTCAAGAGGGCTGCTGCACAATTTCACATTATAGTGAGGGTCTCTGTGGAGCATTCGGTTTATTCATGAAAAATGTTTGGAGCACACCTCTCAGAACTGTTACCTTGATCAAGAAAAATGAAGTTGTGGGAACAATTTTTCCTTGTACAAAATTTTATGTTTATTATGGTTATTTCTAACTATTTTATTCAAAATTTTTACAATTTCAGCCATCATATACATGTATATGTATAAATGTTGGTTATTTTTTACTTTTTCATGCACATACGTAAAGTATCATTTCTACAATAACAGCCAGAATACTATCCTTTAGTATTCTCACGCATCGTCATTCACAGCTTTAGAAGAGTTTCACCATGGCTAAATCCAAACACAAAGTGAGATGTTTCATATTATCTTTTTACAGTATAGCCTTTCTTCCGCACCATCTCCTCTCATACTAATGACTCAAGCACACTTGACAGTGGCTGTATTAATGATCTGGCGGTACGCGCAGTGACAGCTTTGAATAATGGTCAGGCATAACATATGAGGTGTATGTGTGTCTCTGTCCATGTGCACATCCACGTGTGTGTGTGTGTGTGTGTGTGTGTGTGTGTGTGTGTGTGTGTGTGTGTGTGTGTGTGTGTGTGTGTGTGTGTGTGCGTACATCCCATTCTTCATCATCTCATTACTCTTAAAGCCTTTCACTCTTCTTTTCAGAGTGGAATGCTATTTTCAGACTTTCAGACTGTACTTCCATGCTGGATATAATATATTTTGACTTTCTACCTCTCTCTTGCATATATGTATGTATGTGTATGTATGTGTATGTATGTATAGATAGATAGATAGATAGATAGATAGATAGATAGATAGATAGATAGATAGATAGATAGATAGATAGATAGATAGATAGATAGATAGATAGATAGATAGATAGATAGATAGATAGATGTGTGTGTATGTATGTACGTATATATATATATATATATATATATATATACATACACAGTCTGCATGTGTCTTCGGAATAATATTACCTGTTTCCAGTGCAAAGACTTTCGAATCCTTAAATTCTCTGTTTAATTTGCTCTCAAGTGTAGGCAATTAAGACAGTTAAGTCCATGCAACACTCTACTTACTTTTCAAAAGTGCTTAGACATCTGGGGCTGTGATCAACACCCAACAAGAGTACTGTTGGCCTAAATACTAAATAATTCTAGCAAAGAATTTTCCTTCAGCAAAGAAAAAACAGTGGGAGATTGTGTGGTTCACCCAGCTGCTATATAAAGGGTGTTACTGGTTGAATTAGAAGAAAAATAAATTAATGGATTGTAAATCTATAGACACAATAATATAATTTGTTTATATGACAAGCACTGCACCATTTTTTTGTTTAATCAGCAGCATTTGTTTTATTTTCTTTTGTGTGTGTTGTTTTGCTTTGTGTAACAAAATGGAGTGATGACATTTAAATGAAAGGAGAACACCCAGAAAGCACTGTCTATCAGTGTGTCATAGGCACAGCTGGTGTCTCATCACAGAGCCTGATAACCATCTGTCTGATTTTAGTAGTGGAGGTATGGTTGGTGTCGTAAGGCCTTAATGAGGTTTTAGACAGGTCTTCAATATAGATGCAGTGACAGAAGGAAACCATATGGGTCCCATTTGCTTCCTACTCACACTTTATGGGCAGCAGTTATTCTAACAATTTGCTGACAGCTACAGTTTTCTGCTGTGTTTTGTAGTCTTGTAATCTTGCTTTCTCCTTAATTTATTTTTATCCTTGTCTTTCCTTGCATATTTACTATTACCTTATTGCCTTGCCTTTCTCTTTCTTGAGTTTCTTTTTGTGCTGATTTTTGCTAGCTCGGTCTCCATCACTCATTCTTTTGCAAAAGTGCTCAACTTCCTGCTTTAACAAACTTAAATGTACACATCCATAGCTGGTTGGATTCTGAGGAACAATTGTATGGAAGTTTTACATTTCTGTCTTGATGAACCACAGTGAACCGAGACCTAACACACTTTTCTTTTTTTCAGTCACATTTACTGTTATAATCAGGGATGCTCATATTAAATATTGCCTGTAATCCTTGTAGGCCAAAGCTCAGGCTTCAGACAGCTTCCGACAGTGTTTTATAATGTCATTTGGAAGAAATATAATCACCTCATTGATTAAAAAGAATGCTTTTATGAATGGAGGGAGGAATTGGCTTCAGTAACATCAGGGGCAGAACGGTGGTACAGTGGTTAGAACTGTATTGTTGCCTCAGAGCTTAAAAGTCCTGGGTTTGAATCCACCAACCACCCAGGGCTGAAGCAAATTAATGGATGTAACTTGTTTCAGACAAAGGATGAACTGACGCTCTGCACCAAGGCTGAGTAAAACCCAACAAAGTTCTTCTAGTGGTGTCCAAGAATACAAATCTGAAGCTCAAAATGTGAGCATAATAAGTTCCCTTTAAGTGACTCCTTCTGACTGATTTATGCAGCAATCACAGACCAATCTATAGAGTGGGGCAGGTTAATAATCCTGTATAAAGTCTGACACCCACAGCTGGGGCCTTGATGATCTATGATAGATCCAGCAGTGTTCCAGAAGTGCCCAATTGAGTATAACACCCACGCCAGGCCTTACACCTTACTGGGCTTTACTTTTCCTGCTGTCCCCTGGCCGCCTGCCTAGATGACAGTGCACTTGGCTCCTAAAATCATCACCTCCTACTAAACAGCTGTCCATAGCCAAATACACACAAAACACACAGCTGCTGCATAAAACGGATACATGCCCACACCTGCATATGGCAGCACACACACACGCACTCAAAAAAAAGGCACTAAACACACAGCTGCTGGCCACAGCTGGTGCCCATACTTTGGACAGAGAAATACACGTGTACATAGGCATGCACATACACAGAGTGGACACAGCTGCTTAACACATGCGTCTCCTTCATCAACTCGAAGAGTGAGACAAAGAGAGAGAAACATCGAGAAACCGATTAACCGTCAGAGAAAAAAAGGTAATGCGAGGGGAGAAAAATATCTAGAGATGGTCAAACCAAAAGATAAATGGTATACAAGCAAAAAGAAATCTGTAAAGATTAGAACAAACAACTGAAGCTGAGAAAACTGGCGGCATAAGTGAAATGCAGTCCTCTTAATAGACAAAGACAAGATCAAATTAAAGAACCAGGCCTGCTACATCTCACTTCTCCTAATCCAATCTATATGTGGAAAATAAGTTTTTAATTTGTTTAAATACTGATCTCTATTCTGGGCAGTGTCACAGGTCTGCAGGTATCTGCTGACGATTCCATTATTCTCAAATAAATAAATACAAATGGGACCCAATCTCTCGCTACTTTCAAAAGCAGGTCGATACAAATAAGATTTGACAGAGCATCGTCCTGACGCTAGAAAGAAAAGATGCATCTGAAAGGCTTCATTTATCAAAATCGCAGCATTTTACATCTGGCTTTGTATTAATGCTGCTAGCTGACAATATTTCTTATTTGACTCACTCTAAGCAACTGATTTGAAAGAAACAGTGGACACGTGAAAGGAATCATTACCTACTTTATTAAAGACTTTCCGCACCAGAAAGCAGACGGCAGACTGGTGGATGTTACAGTTTTTTCTGAATGCTTAAACCCTAACTGTGATTCCTGTAGCACAATCTCTAAAACTATTCAGACTTATAGCAAAACCACTCACTGAGTTTGCAAAACTAAAAGCACAAAAACTGCTTTGCACTCAGTTTGCAATTTTGTAACACACACTTTGCACAACTGTAGGCACAATTCACTGCACAACACTCAATTACCAAATTTCCAACACACTCCTAGCAAAAGTATACACATGTATGGCTATCATTAACACTAATTTGCCAACTGTCTGGCACACTTTCACATGTGAAAGCTTTTTTAGATAATTAGTTCACTTTGCAATCAGCCTAAGCACTATAATACAGGTAAGCTGTGTGTGCGGAGTACAATGGAGGGAGCAGAAAGAGTGAGAAGTAGAGGAGGCCGAGGAAGAGGACGTGGAGGTGAAGAAGTAGGATGAAGAGGACGACAAGGACAAGGAGGAGCAAGAGGAAGATGAGGAGGGGGGAGAGGAAGATGAGGAGGGGGGAGAGGAAGGGTAGGAAGAGTAAGAAATAGAATTGCTGATGACATCAGAGCTACAATAGTGGACCATGTAATCAACCGTGGAATGACCCTGAGGGTAGCTGGCCAACGGGTCCAGCCTAACTCGAGCCGCTACACTGTAGCAAGTACCATAAGGACATCTTGAAATGAGAATCGGTTAGTACAGTCACTTCGCACAAAGATTTGTAGCACTGCCATATGCCAATGAGAAACACACCAATACCATTGATGTAAAAATACTGAAATTGTTACTTTACAGAATTGCTAGATGACCAGATGCTGGGGGCAGAGGAAGCATGTTCACTGCAGACCAAGTAACCCATATAGTCATTATGGCGATTGCAAATAATCCTATACTTGGAAATAAACACTTGTGTTTGTTTTGATGTGTTTGAATAAACACCAGTACTTGAAGTTTGGATCCCTCTATGCTTATGGATCTATGACAGAAGTATGAGCTCAAACTGACATAGCCTACCTTGTGCACAGAGAAAGCAAAAGCCAGATGTGTTTTGTATTCATACCATCAGTGTGCAGTTGGCGCATTGTGTGCTTAGTAGATGATGGCTTGTGTGTACTGTTTGATACGGAAACACCATTTTTACGAAGGTGTGAAGAGTTAATCTAGCTGTGTTTGCTTTTGCAAGAGAACTACAATGTTTTGATGATTGGGTGACAGGTTTTCTTATTTGTGTGAA
Organism: Rhamphochromis longiceps; assembly: GCF_057381845.1. Taxonomy (NCBI): domain Eukaryota; kingdom Metazoa; phylum Chordata; class Actinopteri; order Cichliformes; family Cichlidae; genus Rhamphochromis; species Rhamphochromis longiceps. The sequence goes on along the minus strand of NC_140568.1, from coordinate 28,681,517 downwards.
GAGTTTTGCAAAATTAGCCAATAGTTACAAAAAATGTGCTTAAGCAATCAGAAAAAACTGTAAACTGAAATGTTGTTTCAGTGCTTGGCACCAAACATTTAATTTAATCCTAGAAAAGCAAGCTGACCAGAGAAACTTTTAATGAAGTTTCTGAATATGCTTCTAAATGATGCTTCGATATTTTGGCATAGAGCATGTTACAGTAATGGGTAAACTTTAACAAATCAAGCAGATGACAGACAACCTTATTTTTTGCCTTATTTAATTGGCAAAATAAACAGTTTCCTTTTAAGTAGCATTTTAGTGTAAGAAAGGTTGTTTACATTGATGATTCTGATCAAAATACAATCTGTTTGTTATATGTCTTATAGTACAGTGTAAAGATGTGAAATCAATGGAAAATATCTGCTAATTAACTCATTCACTGCCAGCCATTGGCAGTGAATGAGTTAAACCCATTGACTCATTCACTGCCATTGACGGCTATAGACATCAATGGCAGTGAATGAGTTAATTAAGAAAATGTAAAACAAATGATTTTTTTTGTCTGTACATGATACAGATATGAGTATTTAATGACAACAGCCCAAACACCATACCAGCAATGCACATGATGGGTGTGGCCTCTGCAAACGCTTGTTGTACTTTTATGAATTTGCCAGAAGTCATGTTGTGTTTATCCACCTTCTTTCGTAAAACGTCTTTTATTCCGAGTCACAGACTGAGGAGGGGCTGTTTTTCAGTTGACTTGTTTTATAACAGCGAGACAGCAGGGAGGTAACAATAACCAGGACTTCACAGCAAGAGGGGAAGAGTAGGGGGGAAACGCCAGAAAAAGAATTCCACCAAGCGTATGTGATCTTTTTTCTTCAAGCAATAACTTAGATAGCATCCACACATCATCAAATCTGAAAGTGCAACACAGACAAGTTCCCCATCTGTGCCCTATCACACATTTTAAGACGTACTTGTGTTTCTCTCTCATTTCTTTGTCTTTCCTCTGTTGCTCGTGCATCCAGCCGCATTTCCCACATTTATTCCTGTGCCTCTGACACATTCCTTTTACTGTCTCTGTGGTCTCCATTATCTCTAATCTTTTACGTCTCCCCACCCCCTCTACAACCCACAATACGCTGTCTTTGTACACTGAAAAAGATTTGCAACAATGTGCTATAGTGTTACTAAACATCTACATTTTCATCAGTTATGAATCAATGAATATGTAGCCGTCTCACTCAAGGGAAATTAAGCTTACCACGCCTTAATTAGAGGACAGGTGGGATCAGAAAAAGACATTTTTGCATTAAGCAAGTAGCTATTAAAAGAAGTACCCTTCAACAAGTACCCGTTGTTTACTCTTAACCAATATTGACATTTTACAATAACATGTTTCAGTGAAGGTTGGAACTATAATGTTGTCAAGTTTATTAGCATTTTGGCACAGCAGACATGTAGACCTGTGCTGCACAACAATCAATAAAACAATGGAGAAAACCAAAAAAGTAAGAGAACATAATTACAAGCATAATTAAAACATTAAAACTATGAGCCTGAGAGCTTCAATCAATTCTCTCTAGAAGCCAATCTAGTGCTTAGAACTATCAGAGCTATCAGTCAGCTGAAATAAGAATATAACAAGGGGTATAAAACTGTAATTTCTGTGACTGATATTTTGGTACAAGCCCATGTAAGAATTTATAAGTGAAGAAAGGGTTTTAAAAATGAATCCTAAACTCCACAGGTGGTTAAATATGTTCATGTTTCCATTTACCAGCCAGGAATCTAGCAGCAGCATTTTGTCCTAACAGCGCCTTGCCTACTCTAAATAAAGAATATCAGTCTGGATGTGATAATCACCCTCTCATTGTTTTTAAAAGAAAGCAAAGGTTTGACTTTACCTAAAAGTCTTAATTGAAATAAGCTATTTGATGACAGGTTTAATCTGCAACTCTAATTTCAGGGTGGAAAAAGATTAACAATTATACAGAAATTGACATGATACATGATTCTTTATATGAAGGTTACAGAATGAAGTGATATTTGTGAACTGAGCTTTCTGGCATCAAGCGAGATTAAAAACCAGGATTTCATTTTTATTGTCATTGAGGGCGAGGACGTTCAGCAAAAGCCGCATTTTAACCACAGCTAAATACAATTTTCTTTATCGCATCTTCTATGGCACCTTTATCAGTCAAAGTATCTGTCAATAGGCTCTGAATATTAATCTTTTATGTGAGGACTGACAGGAGCCTAACTGAGAACATGTATGTACTCCTGAAGATAATCACTCTTTATTTTGGACACTACGAGCTTTTGGCACATGAGGTACAGGATGCTGTGATGCAACAGACAAAATGTGACTGATTTAAATGAGAGCGCATCCTTTGCCCTCTCAAGCAACACAAAGAAATGTTCCCTAATCTGACACCTCCAACAGCAGCATGACATTATCTATAATAGCTCCCCAAACTGCCAACCTTTTTTCATATCGTATCACTGCTACTGTTAAAGTTTGTTAGGGTTAGGTAAGGTAGCAAAGTTCCTTGATCCAACTTAAGACAACATAGTTTAGTTTAAGGCATTAATTAAAGGCAGTAATTTTGGTTATTGTCACAACCAGTGGTGATAACGGTCAAAAGAAATCAGCATTTCTAGCACAAAGTAAAGTTCAACACAGTCAGGCTTTCTTCACAGTTTGCACTCTATTCAGTGGCTTTAGTGAGATACGACTTAACAAGCTGCACATATAATACGTATTCCCCCAGCAGAGACTATATATTGTGCCTACACTAGCTGTAAATGAAATAATTGTTGGAAAACAGGCACTTCCAGCAATTTTAAACCAAAATTCAGAATGTAATTCCCTCCGTTTTGGTTTTGATTCTCTCAGCTGTCGACTCAGCTCCTGTTTAAGGCTTTGAGAGTAAGGATTAAATATAAAAATAGAATTCAAACATAGGATCACTCTCTGGACAAATGTCATCTGCAACAGTGCAGATGTCCTGTTTTAGGATCACATATTAATGCTATGTTATAGAAAAATAAAACTGTTATAAATTGTTTGATGTCAATAGATAAAAAAAGAAAACCAATGAATAAAGTTCCATCTAAGAAGCTGTATGTCTTACTGATCCTCATCAGGGAATTATGAAGACTAGATGCTAATGAAAAACTTTAGATCCACCAACTGTCTGTGCACAGAGGTCCGATGGGTGTTCCAGGAAGTGGGTTAGTGACACTATTTTATGGAAAATCAATTGGTCCGTAGGCAATGGTTTCCTGCCTGCTGATCTCTAATCTGGAACATAAATTGTCCCGGAGCAGGTTAGGATTACAGCATAAGTTACCAGGGCGATTTACTCCAGTGAGAAGGGAAAAACCCTTAACACTTAAATTACCTGGATAAAACAAGACCTCAGGACAAAAAACTGTGGTTAAAGTGGTGCTAAAGTCTGCTAAAGTCGTTCCCGTGCTAAAGGATTTTACCACAGGAACGTAAACATATGTTGTTTTTGGACATTATACTCACTTGGGAGACTCTCCAAAATGCTGTGTAATTTTTGGTGTATATTCATGGTCTGAATAATCTAATCTGGTTTTAATGAAGCCCAGGCACTGCCTTTAATAGCAATCTCACCACAAAGAGCAGTGAAAGTTTTGTTGTTTACTACAGTTAATTAATATTGTAAGAGGTCATGGAAATCCCAACCTCTAAAAGACACCAGCAGAACCTTTAGCTTTGTCATTATATGCATTTATAAAGCAGCTTTACCTTCTCCTCTCCCTCTCTGTCTCTCACACACACACACACACGCACGCATACACACATACACTCAAAACATGTCACAACATCAGACCTGCATGAGTACATATAGTCCCACTCATCTTCATCCAACATCTGGCTCCAGTCAGTGAAGTGTCAGTACTGTTTTGGTCAAACAGGCAAAAAAACACATTTATTTTTTTCTGAATAAATTTCTAGGCAACACTCAATCTGACAGTTCAAACAGTTTCTGACATGATAACTCTTAAGTGCTATAAAATACCTACTTGATGTATTATATGTGGCTACCTTGTTGTGGCTCCTAATAAGCCTTAAAACTTGTGGATCCACTAACAAATCAGTGTTTGCCCCACCCCAATGAAAACTGTCACTTGTGGAATTTCAAGTTATCACTTTGTTGCACTTTATTGCTTTTTACTTTTAAATATGGGAATCCCACTGTATCTTGTTTAAATGTTATCCTAAATAGTGTATATATCTTTATAATGATTCACCATCAATGTTTGAGGTATGATTAGATTTCTCTCCCTAGGATCGTATGAATTGTTTTAAAATTTTCAAGGGAGGTGATGCTGAAAAAGGCTATTTTACTAGCAGTATTAAATACAGGACAATATACTTTAACCTGTACATTCATTTTGAAAGTCTTATTATATTGCAAACCTTAACCAAATATAGACATATAGCTGACGAGTATTCATTATGTATTATACAGACAGTTTCTATCCATAGATTTTCTTAAGCACCTATCAAATTCAGAGTCACAGGTGAGAGGTGGCGTACACCCTGGACAGCTTGCCAGTCTATTACACTCACACCTACAACGAATTTAAAACACAACATGCATCCATGTCTGTAGACTGTTAGAGGAAGATTACCTGGACAGAAAAAACATAGCCACAGGGAGAACAAGCAAACTACATTTGGATTTGAGTGCCAACGTTTTTTGCTGTGAGATATTCAGCGCTGACCACTGTGCCGCCCGCATTTGTACTTCAATCTTAATAGAATGTATTTCTATAAAGTAACATTTATTCCTATAAAGTTTGAGCAAGCAACCTGTTGATTCCTGTTTCTTTAACAGTAGCCAGTACATTTCCAGAGGCTGCATTCATAGCTGTGGCTAAATAAGCATTTGCATGCAGAGTTCGCATATAGTGATCAATTTCAGCCAGTGGATCCAAACAGAGCAGCAACAATCACATGATACCTGGGAAACAAATATTACCTGGTATTCAATATATGCCAGCCGGGGTTTGACTTTGTGTCGGATCTGAAAGGAAATAAGTGGTATCGCACATCACAAGGAGGAGGGTAAATCATCTCGCACAACAGCACATAGCCGTAGGTCATTTCCTTTCTTATTTTGTTTATTGCTGCAAGCAAACAGAGGAGAGTGAGCAAGTATAGAAAACACAAAAAGATAGAAAAAGGGAGTCAAATCTCTCACCTGAAAAAAAACCAGTCAATACCGCTACAAAATGCAGCAGCAGGAGTCGTTCCACCCCCTGTTTCCTCTTCACTTTTTACTTTTCTATCTATCACATTTATGAAATGTTCTCAAGATATTCAAAGCATGATGGAAGTGTTACTGTCTGATGCCTCAGGGTAGAAGTGTCACTAAGCGCTCATTCAATCACTTAATTGTGCGTGTGTGTGTGTTGATCTCCTGTGTGTGAACCACTACAAATTGTGTGTGCATTAATAAGAGTTTGCAAATGGACCTATCTAGACATGTTTCTACATTCCAGGTGATATCGGAGTAATATGTATGTATTTATGTGTTTATGGGTGCATTTCAAATGAGTCGCGTTCACAGTAACAGCACTGTGTGTCAGTGTGTGTGAGCTTGCTTAAATTCTCACAGGGATTCCCATCATCATCATTACCCAGACAGCTGACAGTAAAATCCATATCAAATCTATAAGTCTATTTTCCTGTTTTTGTTCCTTTCTTTCATCACCCGACTCCCTTGTCTCCCATAAATAGAGGCTGCACCATGACATGCCATTAGCTGTCCATGGATATATCATAAAAATGCAATGAAACACAGAGACAAAAAGTCAATAAGTGACAAACCCTGGCCCACTGCATATTTTGCAACTCAACCATATCTCGCCCATGGCATATGCAACTGTCACACTCTCTGACTGAGTCCCGCTGCTTTTATTTATCATCTTTAATTTTTCACCACTTGTCCTCCCATCTTTCTCCCTTCATTTGAACTCTTTTTTTCCCTCTTCCATCAAACCCCACCACCAACTTTCTACCCAGTTCCTTAATCTCACCCCCTTCATTCTCTGTGTAATTTCGCCACATGGGTTTCCACATTTCGGTTCATTCTGCAGCGCAGAGCAAGCGTTGATGCTCTTCAGCTGGATAAATGTATGTTTAGCAAACACTCTAATTATCTCAACCAGAGCTAATAGGATAGATAATTACACAATATACACAGAGGTTCTCTTTCGCGTTCTCTTTGTCTCTCCTTCAATCCCTCCTACTGTTTCTTCCATTTAGTTTCATCTCTCCTTTAATTTTTCTGTCTCTCTCACATCCATTATGTGTGGTATCTTTTTCTGAGAGCAGTATATTGTTTTTTGCACTTGTCATCCACATTAATGAGGTTTTTCTTCACTGTGTCAGCCCTTGTCAATGATGTCTCTCTGTGTCACTACACACAGCATCGACTGAATAAGAATTTTATGCTGTATATGGCCAACAAAAGGGATAGGAGGGAAGCACAGCAATTTAGAATCCACATACCTCCCCTTGACAATATATTTTGACTTGGTGTGCATCAATACTGGCAGGACACTCTGGAGCTGCCTCACACACTGTAGGTACAGTAACACCTAGCACAGTTACATATTTTAGCATTTAGCGTTAACTATGTTTTATGAGTGAATTAACTTCATTTCAGTACATGGCCCTTATTACCCATCATTCACAGGAACAAAAGCAAAATTATAATATATGAGTAAGTGTAAAATGCACACAGCCTGTGTATTATCTTAACAAGCAACAGAAGGAGCTGCCAAGCGGAGGATGGAAATGTCTCCAGCTGAGAAGTGCTCCCTTTTTTCTATTTGTTTTCATTATTATTTTGGCACCATTGATATATTATGAATCTTGCTTCCAATCAATGTCAGCGGTACATGTAATAAAAAACATGTTTAATATCGTCTCTCACTGATTCAGTTTCTCTGAGAGAGAATTATGAAGTCTTCTTCATTGTCAGTAAAAGATATTAGTACAGATAAAGTGAAGTGTGTTTGACTGACAGAGACATTATTGCTTGGTTCCAGTTTCTTCCATGAGGCAAAGAAAATTGCAACAAAAATCTTCATATTGTTGAATATTTAAATTGGGGGGGGGGGTGTCACTGGCCAGCTGGGGCCCTGCATGTGTTCACTCTGATACCAGGACTGTAGGGTTCCCCCCATAATCCAAAGATATTTTTGTTTAAGATATTGGTGATGTACCTGTGTCAGAGCTTCCTGTGTTAGCCTTGTGTTAGACTGGTGACCTGTTCAAGGTATACAAAACCTGCTCTAGTTAATAACTTATTGTGCTCACTGAATTTTGAGCTTCTAGAACAGGGGTGTCAAACTCAAATACACAGTGGGCCAAAATTCAAAACTGGAACAAAGTCGCGGGCTAACGTTAATATTTATTGAAATATATTTATTCCTCCAGATATAAGAATGAATCTTTTCTTATGGACTCAAACACGTTTAGCTGAAAAACTGAATATGGAACAAGCAAAGCTTAATACTAAACAATATATATATTAGCTGTATAATACCAGTAGGCCAGCTCTAATAGTAATTTGGTATGGCTTCGCGGGCCAAATGTAATTAGGCTGCGGGCCAAATTTGGCCCGCGGGCCAGAGTTTGACACCTATGTTCTAGAAGGTAGGGGAGGCCAGTGAGGATACCAAAGCTATGCTATGTTTATGCTGTCTTTTCATCTTGGTGTTACAATTAAACTATTTTCATATAATAGTAGATGTCGATATGACCATAGCTGAGGGAAGGGGCGTAGATCAACCGGTATATCGAACTCTTCGCTTTTACTCAGCTGTCTTTTCAACACACCAAACCACTACAATCAACCATCTATTGATCTCCCACTTCCCTCTATCCTCACTCGTAAACAAGACCCTGAGATACTTAAACTCGTCCCTGACCCATAGTGGGCATTCCACCCTTTTCCAGTTTGTCAAATGTCTGAGTTAGATGTTTTTCTTTCATCGCACTAAAATACATACATCTTGAGGACTATTTTTAAATGAGGCAAAACATCTGAAGATCTCAACTTGGACCACTTTTACATGTTGTCATATCGTAAGTCACAAATGCCCCCAAACTGCACAGATGAACAGATTTTAATCACATTACATTTATTGAGTTGCCATGGAGCGTTCCCTTTTTCTTATGTTTTTGAAATAGTTTTTGTATTAACTTGTGTATATCTGCCATAATTCACACCTGTTCATTAACAACAATAGCATACAGTCAGTATTTAGAGTAGTTACAGATCATACATTAAATGAGGAAAAACCTCTTATTTTCTGTTGTGCTATAAACATAAGAGAGGGCAAATTTCTCACACAAATCTGTGCGTAAATCATGCATACAGACATTTCGCACAAATCAGTGATTCATCAATATTTTCATACCTGGATTTGTTTGTACTCTACGATCATTATTTATGGTCATTATTTGGAGTTTTCCAAAACGCTTTAAGTTAAAAAATATTCACAATTACAATTAAATAATTAAATAAAAGATTAAATTGTATGTAAAGAAAACAAAATGCTAAATGTGAGGGTATAGGATTTCATCTTTTAATTTACAAATTTTTCTAATATTCTTAATCTCATTTTATTTTACCTTAAGTTATGTCGTCTTTCATTAAGAATGACTTCTGTTATTGTTGGATGTCATCACACACAGTCTCATTTCTTGGCATTTAACGGCACCGCTGATGCTGAAGAATACTGATTTTTTTCACTGCAGTGAGTTTCTCATCTCAGACTGACAGATCAGCTGCTCACTGATCTCAACCTGTTTTCTTCTCTTGCTTAGTCTCGTAGTCCTATAAACTTTGATGTCCAAACCTTTGTTAGTTTTGTTTTGTTTGTCTTTTTAATTTGACCCACAGTGAGTGTCTTGGAGGAAATGTTAATAACAACCTCTGTCACTCCCATGGAAACACTTTGGAAAGCTGCATATTTCCTGGCTTCCTCCTCAGACAGTACTGTTTCAGTTTCTTGAGTATGACTTTCTAATCTTCATCACTGCTCAAGCCTGTTGGTTTAAGGTGTCTGAACAACATGAGTCAAATGTGTTATTTTTATTTATTTTTAATTCTACCTACTTTAGGATAGTACTGGCAAAATTGAATATGTATACTAATTGAGAATATAGTAATGAGATAAATGAAAAAATTGCAGGACTGTTGTTAATGCTGGAAATAAACTAAAGCGGAGAAAGTTGCAACCTTTCACTTGCTGAAAATACAGAATAATGAGGCTCTGCTTCTTCGGTGAGTTTCTGCTTTAGTGGTGTAACGGTGGTTAATCTAAGGTGTTGGCTGAACTTTTCACTTTTACCTCATGGATTTTTTTTAATATCAAATAATACTCTATTTACTCACAGTCATTGCATTGTGTATCTCATTGGATTAACCAATAAGTTTAACCCACTGTCCACAATTCAATGACATCACAGGTTGCAATGTACCCCTTATTAAAGGAATAGCTATCACCTTACGATAAACCAATACCCTTACCACTGACAATTCCTCACTCTCACTAAATAAAAAAGAGTGAAAATCCACTAGAAACTTTATTAATCTTATCACTGCTAACAGAGATGATGTAAAGCAGAGATGTAGTTGAAGAACTTGACAGACAAAATGCCAAGTCAAATTTCTCTCCTGTCACTTCAAGGGACAAGGCAATACTTCACTGACTTATAGAAAAGGGAGGAATTCCACTGCCTCGGGTTGAAACATAGGTCCAAATTAAATTCTACACTTATTCTCTGCCAGCACTGCCTGAGGGTATCCCATGACCTTTGAGGGAGAAAGGCCAGTGTCAGGAAGGGTTGGACAGGAGGAGGAGAGAATGTGAAAAGAGGTATATGAGGTGAAAGAAAACAGTGATGAAAGGGGGGGGGAGATGTAGGGAGACCAGTCCAGAAGTGAAGAAAGAAGGTTTGGGGATCAAGGGAAATGATACTGGAAAACGCTCTGGATTAAAGTGGGAGAGAAAAGCAAACACTCATTTAAGCTGTGCTCTATACTCATAATCATCTCTCCTTTCATATCTGCCATTTCCCAACAAGGTGTGAGTCTTTCTTCTCCCCAGACAGGTAATCAGCCCCTATCAGATCCAGACCTGTGGGTAAAGTGCAGATCTGACATAGCTTCAAGTATTTGAACAAGTCATGTTGTGTTTGATTTAAATTGTCAGAAATTTAAGAAACCAGATAAGACTCCTCAAAATCTTCCTATTAAATTATGCAGTACTTGTTACACAGTATACACTTATCAGCCACTTTGTTAGGTACACCTTGCTAGTCCCAGGTTGAATCCACTTCTCTCTTGAAAACTATTTTTTTTTCTGACATAGATTCACTAAGATGCTGGAAACAATCCTCTGTGCTTCATATTGACATGGCAACATCACACAGTCGCTGCAGATTTGTCAGCTGCACATCCATGATGCGAATTTCCTGTACCACCACAACCCAATCTCTGTTGGATCAAAATCTGGTGACTGGTGAGGCCATTTGAGCACAGTTAACTCATTGTCATGTTCAAGAAACCAGTTTGAGATGATTTGAGCTTTGGGACATGGAAGTAGCCATCACAAATAGGTACACAGTGGTGATAAAGTGATGGACATGTCTAGGGTGTAAAAGTAAACCCTAGACATGGTTGTCTGGGAAAATCCCAGCAGATCAACAGTTTCTGAAATACTCAGACCAAGTCTTCTGACACCAACAACAATGCCCTGTTCAAACTCACTTAAATGAATTTTTCTTCCTCATTCTGATATTCACTTTGAACATCAGCACGTTGTCTCAGCCAAGCAGTTACACAGATGACCTAACAAAGTGGCAAGTGAGTGGCTATTTAGGAACTGTTTAGTCATTAAATCTTTAGAAAACTAATTTGAAATTCACTGAGAGGAAACTTAATAATAGACTCCTCCCAAATAATGTGGAACTCGCCAGTAAACAAAAAAACCTCTTTAAAATAAATGATCAGAAAAATAAAAGTCACCCAGTAATAGCAAAGACAAGTTAGATAACAGGTCTCCTGGATGTGTGTTTAACGCACTGCACAAAAGCAGCTTCTATCATTTCAACTGACATGGTGTATCTTTTATATTTCTGATTTCAAAAGCCATGAAATGTGAATAAATTCTCCAGCAAAATGTTGACCTTTAATACTAATTGAAGCTTTTAAGTCAAAGTACAGAAGACATAAACTCCCACACATAAAAGAGATAATAAAGACACACTTTTTGCCTTTATTCTTTTTTCCTGCTTTTTTGCCTTCTCATGTTCGTGATTGCTTTCTGATTAGACTCTTTTAATATCCATCCCAGTGGGGGACCGTTACCAGGGATACAGCCTTGGCTGAAGCACAGCATGTGGCTAACTGTTACAGCTAAGATGTCCCCAGGTGATTTTTCATTAAATGGTCATAAAGGGGGCTCTGTGTGCAGCAACTACACTTAGCCTCAGATCGTCCCCACCACGGACAATTTGAAGGTGCTATTCCCCTATAAACAAAACCACAGACAGGTGTAAGTGAGGAAAACAGGGTGGCGATATTGTAAATGAAAGCTGTTTTTTTCTGCTATTTTGAGAATGATGTTTTGATTTTTTGTTTGTGTTTTTCCCCTAGCCCAATTTGGAATGTACAAAATCCTCTGTGCTGCAGTCCTCATCTCTGTTAATGCTGTTTGCCTGAGGAGAGATGCAGACGGGCATGTGCTACCTCTGAGACATGTGTCACCAGCTGCTTCTTTTCAGCCTCCCACCTGCAAACATGACCAATTATGTTTGCGTGAACACACAACCAAGCTGGAGGTACTGCGACTGGGAACTGAACCAAGTTAAAGCCGTTGTTAAATATTTAATCAGCTCATGTCTCCAGCATGTAATGAAAGCCTCCTGCTGATCATTTCAACTTGCAGACATCCAATCCTGATCAAAAACTATTAGCACATGACAATGTCAAAATCTGAACATTATGCAGATTCTGTGTAGTATGCTGTCAAGTTTTCTACTGCATTGGAATTTAGCAAACTAAGGATTCTAAGTGAGTCAGATCATCCATCAGCACAATATACTGCAGCTTGACAGAAAACTCAACTGAGCCATTGTCATGAAAAATAGCAAACGCTGCAGACAGATATATGAGGTAGAGACTAATAAAGAGGTGATCAGCACCACAATTCTTGATGGATCGCTCGCAGTTTTCTAATTAGTCCCAACACTCTCACTTGAGCTCATTTGTGATATGCAATAAAATCTGACAGATCTGCATTATCTGAATGCATAAACAATGTAAAAATGTATAAATATATACAGCGTGCTTACTGCATTTTTTGCCAAACTGCCATAAAAAAATACAATGAGAATAAAAGCTTTAACAAATGCCCTGTTTTGCCTGATGGCATTTTAGTGGCAGGCACACAGTACAACTCATGAGGCCAGCAAAAATAATGTTTTGCACTACGCAGATAGTTTTTTTTTTCTCAAAGATATTTTTATTGAGTTGAAGCAACAAAGAAAAGCAAATACACGCAGAATTGACAAACACCAAACAAGCAAGTTTCACAGCGACTGTTAAAACTGAAATATCAGAATACAGATTAATGACACACTCACATGTCTTATAATTGCTTCCAGCAGTTTATCCCCTACCCACAACACTTAGAACCCCTATCCCTCAGACCAGGAAGGAAAAAACCAAACAAACAAAGCAAGAAAAAAGAAGCAAACAAATAAAAACAACATCACAGATAAATCAAAAACAAAATAAGAAAAACACACAAACGACTAACAATAAATAAATAAATAAATAAGTAAATAAATAAATAAAAAGAAGAAGAAGGGGGGAGGATTTACTGAGCAATGCTGGAAGTCGGGTTTGTAGCCTGGAGGCTGGAAAAGTATTTCAGGAATTGCCCCCACACCTTGTAAAACTTACCGCTGTTGTTGCTAATCGCATACCGGATCTTTTCAAGGCTCAGATAGTACATAAGGTCCCTCAGCCACTGAGCCTGGGTGGGCAAAGGGGCACCCCTCCATCTTAGGAGGATTGTACGTCTAGCTACAAGGGAGGCGAAGGAGAGCATGCAACGCTGTGACGAGGTCAACCGTGCATCAGCCTCTCCAGTGGTGCCAAAAAGCGCAACTAAAGGGTCAGGATCCATATGGTGTCCAACAAGTAGGGATAAGGTCTGAAATATATCTCTCCAGAATCCTTCGAGGCTAGGGCACTTCCAGAACATATGAATAAGGGAAGCCTCCGCACTCCCACACTTATCACAGGTAGGGTCAACGTTCGGATACATACGGGATAGTTTGACTTTGGAGAGATGGAACCTATGCACAACCTTAAATTGTAAAAGACAGTGGCGGGCACATAGGGACGTGGAATTAACTAATTTGAGTATTAAGTCCCATGTATCCATAGACAGGGACTGATTTAAATCTTGTTCCCAGGCCGTTTTAATCCGATCTATCGAAGAACCGTTCATGCTCACCAGCCTGTCATAAATAAGAGAGATAAACCCTTTACGTGTTGGGATTAGGGTGAGGAGCATATCCCCTGGGTTTGCAGCTGGTGCTACCGGAAAGTTTGGAATCTGAGATTGGAGGAAATGTCTGGTCTGCAAATATCTGAAAAAATGTGTACGTGGGAGATTAAATTTTTCAGAAAGCTGGGCAAAAGATGCAAAAGTATTGTCAAAAAATAGATCATTGAAACATGTAATGCCCTTATCATGCCAATCTCGAAATATAGGATCAGATAGTGATGGCTGAAAAAGGGGGTTAGAAAGAATTGGACTTAGAAGGGAGAAACCTGTTAATCCAAAATGCTTCCTCATCTGAGCCCACACCCTCACCGTGTGCCAGACAACTGGGTTATCGATTGTCTTGTTTGGGGGAAGGGGGAGTGAAGATCCAATCAGGGCCAGGACAGAAGAGCCTGTGGGCGAGTTCAACTCCATGAGCACCCAGGATGGGCAATTACCCTTGTTGTGGAAGTAAAGCCAAGATATAATGTAGCGCATGTTTGCTGACCAATAGTAATATCGAAGGTTAGGCAGTGCCAGGCCTCCACGACTCTTGGGTTTTTGGAGTTGAGCCTTGTTCAATCGAGGGCGTTTACCCCTCCATATATAAGATGAGATAATTGAGTCCAAGGAATCAAAGAAGGATTTGGGGATAAATACTGGTAACAATTGGAAGAGATACAAAAATTTAGGAAGTATATTCATTTTGATTGAGTTGATTCTTCCCACCAAAGAGGTGGAGAGAGGGGACCACTGTGCCAGATGTTTTTTTGCATTATTTAACAGAGGAAGGAAGTTCGCTTTGAAGAGACATTTATGTGTCCTTGTAATAATTACACCTAGATATGTAAATTGATTCCCTGCTATTCTAAAGGGGAGGGTAGTATAGTCAAACACTGGTGCCCCTCCATCCACAGGAAACAACTCACTTTTACATAGGTTGAGCTTGTATCCTGAAAACTGGCCAAATTGGCGAAGTATGGATAACATTGCAGGTACAGATATTTTGGGGTTTGAAATAAAAATTAAAAGATCATCGGCATACAAGGATACTTTATGTTCAGCACCTTTCCTCCGGATCCCATTGATCTCCCCACAGCTGCGGAGTGCAATGGCGAGTGGTTCTATAGCCAGATTGAAAAGAAGAGGACTTAAGGGGCATCCCTGACGGGTTCCTCGTTGGAGGTTGAAAGGCCGCGACTGTATGGAATTAGTAAAAACTGAAGCGTTAGGGCACATATATAATAACCTTATCCATGAAATAAATTTCGATCCAAAATTGAATTTATCTAGGATCGTGAATAAATATTTCCACTCTACCCGATCAAATGCCTTCTCCGCATCTAGGGAGAGAATGCACTCAGGACCCTGATTGGAAGGGGTGTATAATACATCCAATAGTCGGCGGATATTGGAATAAGAGTAACGATTCTTAATGAAGCCTGTTTGATCTTCGGATATAACTGAGGGCAAGATATTTTCCAGCCTACGCGCCAAAACCTTGGCCAAAATTTTAGCATCAACATTTAATAGAGAGATTGGCCTAAAGGATGAGCATTCCACAGGATCCTTACCTTTCTTTGGGACAAGAGCAATACTTGCCTCGTAAAAGGATGGCGGAAGTCTACCACACTTCCATGAGTCGGAAAGGGTTAAATGTAGTTGAGGTAAAAGCAAGGGTGAGAATGCTTTGAAAAATTCTACAGGAAAGCCGTCAGGGCCAGGGGATTTCCCAGGCTGCAATGAGGAGATGGCTGCGCTCAGCTCCTCTGGCGTGATGGGTTCATCCAATCTGTTTTTACTATCAGAGGAAAGCATAGGTACATTCAAAGTCTTTAGAAAGTTATCCATTAAAGTGTTTTCCTGCGGGAATTTGGAGGTGTAAAGTTGGGAGTAAAAAGCCCTAAACGTATCATTAATTTTGGAAGGGTCCGAAGTGATATTACCATTAGCCATTCTAATCTTCGTGATATGTTGTTTTGCCTGGAAGCCCCTTAACTGGCTGGCAAGCATCTTACCCGATTTATCGCTATGAATATAAAACAAACTCTTACTCTTCAGGAGCTGACGTTCAATTGAGTGCGTTGAGAGGAGCTCAAATTTAGTCTGAAGCTCCACGCGCTTATTGTATAGGTCTGGGCTTTTTACCTTAGCATAGAGCAGATCTATTTCTTTGATTCGGTTGACTAAATCGAGTCGTTCTATACAGGCCTTCTTCTTCATATTAGCAGTATAGGAAATAACCTGTCCCCTAAGAAAGGCTTTTAGCGTATCCCAAATTGTTAAGCTAGAAGTTTCTCCTACGGTATTCGTTTTAAGAAACAAGTTTATTTGTTCTTTCATGAATTCCAGGAAGTTTACATCTGCCAGGAGAGTCGAATTAAAACGCCAGTGTCGTCTGGATTGAGGGATGTCTGGGAAACTCATTGATAGCACAACAGGGGAATGGTCTGATATCACTATGGTCTGGTATTCACAGGATCGGACCCATGGAGTCAGCTGCTTATGAATAAGAAAATAATCGATCCTAGAATAAGTGTGGTGTACCTGTGAGAAAAAAGAATACTCTCTTCCGTGGGGGTGTAAGCAGCGCCAAACATCAGAGACACCACAGTTAGATAAAAAGGATTGGATGAAAAGAGCAGATTTACTGACAGTGCAGGGATTCGGGGAGGATCGGTCTAACACAGGGTCCAGCCAACAGTTGAGGTCACCACCAAGTATAAGAGAATATGAGCTCAGATCAGGCAACAACGAGAAAGCACGCTGGAAGAAAGCTACATTATCAATATTAGGGGCATATATGTTGGCCAACACAACTTTCGTATTACAGAGTTTACCCGAAACAAAAACGTACCGGCCACTCGTATCAGAAATTACATTATGTTCCTCAAAAGGAATATTTTGGTCAATTAGAATAGAAACGCCTCTGGCCTTAGCCTGAAAGGTGGAATGAAAGTGCTGCCCTGCCCATCGGGACATAAGACGAGAGTTATCCGAATCACGGAGATGTGTTTCTTGAAGAAAGACAACAGCTGCTTTAAACTGCTTTATGTGTGAGAGCACCTTCCTTCTTTTAACAGGGTGGTTTAAACCTTTGACATTCCAGCTTACAAAGTTCAAGCGACTACCCATAGTCCCGCACTGAAAATGTAAGAAAACAGGTGCAGCTGAAAACAGAGTACAAAAAAAATGACAAGCAAGCGACTAAAACAGAGAGTAGAATGGTTCCCGGATCCCCCAACTTGACAAAACAACATAAAACCACCCCGGCTCTGAAGGATGTCTCCCCCCTCCCCCCATTCCCCATCCACCCCCCCACCCACAAGACAGCTGCCAAGGAAAAAAGCAGCAAGCTCTCCAAAACACACATTGTGTACCCTCCAGAACAATAAACTCTTCCTGTCTAACACTAAGAACAGACTTTAGCTCCCATAACGATGATTACAGTAAGCACAACACTCCTCTATGAGCAGTAGAAATTTGTTAAAGCAGTCACCATAGAACCACAACAGAACCAATGATCAACTTTGGGGACAATAGAAGCAATGAGATATGAATAGCCCCCCAGCTAGTAAATAGCAGAGAAGAAGGGGGGGGGGAAGAAAAAAAAAAGGAAGAGACGTCGGTAATGCCTGGATATGAACGAAAGTCCTTCCACATCCCAGGAGACGAAGATAGCCAGGACAATCTACTCACAGGGCTGACCCGCGGACAAACGTCAACACCAGATAAGCAGGCTCTCAGGGTGATTTGGCTGTAGCGGGTAGGCCGTCCAAGTACCTCCTCGCTTCATCGGCCGAATGAAGCCAGCGTCTTGCGCCGTCAGGAGACGTGATGCGAAGTCGTGCAGGATACAGCAGAGCGGGCTTGAGACCCCATTTGTACAGCTCGGACATCACTTCCCGGTACTCCACTCGCTTGCTCAAAACTTCCGGGCAGTAATCCTCCACCACGCGGATCTGCCGACCATGGTATTCTAGTGTCCCTCCTCGCCGGGCCTCCCGGATAAGAAAGTCCTTTACCTGGTACCGATGAAGGCGTATAATTACGGGTCGCGGTCTCTGACCTGGGGCTGGCTTAGCGGCAGGTATACGGTGGGCCCTGTCGATCTCCGGGCGGGTCGGGAGCCTCTCCTTCCCGAAAACCTCACAAAGCAAATCTGCAAAGAATTCTGTGGGATGCCCACCTTCAACGCCCTCCTCGAGTCCCAGGATACGCAGGTTCTGGCGCCTACTTCGGCTTTCTAAGTCCGTAACTTTAGCCAGGAGTTTAGTGTTGGATTCGCTGAGATTGGAACAAACGTCCTCGAGATCTCTAACCTGCTGGCTTAAGTCGTCCGCTGCTAGCTCTAGAGATCCGAGCCGTTGGCCATGGTCTTCCACCGCAGAGCGGACTTCGTCAAACTTCGACTCCAGTAGACTAAAAGATGTTTTGAAGTCGCTGGCCAATGCCTCCCTATGCTGCTCCAGAAGGGAGGAGATGGCCGCCATGTTCAGCTTAGGTGCGTCGTCCTCCTTTTCTGCCGCTTTAGTGCGTTTCGAGGCCATGTTAGAACGAGGAAAAACCAATTTCGGAGACCGTAAAATAAAACGTACGCAGTTCAATAGTTTTGTTGTGAATTGGCTGGTTCAGGAGTGGAAAAGGTAAAAAAGTTAGCGGAGCAGTCTTCTCCTCTACCTGCTACATCCCCCTAGCGACCGGAAGTCCGCAGATAGTTTTATGACATTATTTTTCTGCTGTGCAGCTCATAGCACCATGAAACACAATTAAGTTAACATCTTTTGCCCAAATGACAATGATCTCTGATCTCACTACATGGCAGAGCAAGAGAATTTTTTCACTGGAGATTGCCGATGTGTGATATTAGTATGCTAAGTCGCAAATGGAGACGCATTTGATAATATTTTCATTTCTCGCACATGTCAATTTCTAAAGTTGAGCTACTTATGCAATATCGCGGTTCCTAAGCCCTGCTCCTTTGTCCCCAGAGTCCTGCTGGTTTAATGTCCTAACAGGTAGTTAATGGCATCCAGCTGGTGTCCACGGTGTAAATCCCTCTCTGAACATACAGCAAGAACAAAACCCATTAAGGTTATGTGTCACGACCAGTGACTGTAAAGCATTTTTGGTTTGTGCAGAGGGGATGGAAAACCACTGGGACTTCAACGTCATCTAACTTGGGAAATACCATTATCATTATTTTTTAATATTTAACTTCAAAGGGACTTAAACTGTCTGAGTTTCCTATCGTTTTAACTATTGATATAGTATAGTAACCAAATGGGATATAATAAATAAACACCACAATAATGCAGCACATTAAAACTGACAACAAAAAGTAGGAATTTCATTTGTCACCTATATACACACAAACATAGAAAATGAATATGTATATATGCAGAAAGCTTTTAATCAGCTTCTTTGATGTACATACAGTAAGTGCACAGCCATGATTTCGAATATGAAAAATCTGCGACAGCAGAGTGTGAAGTCAGATTGAACCGAAATATTACAAAGCAGCATCTTGAAGTCTAAATAAGTTCATTCTCACTCCTGAAAAACACTGAAAAATTCAGGCACATTCACACTGTGAGGAAAAGCTGCGCACTCTGCCAGTCAGTCTGTCACATCACTGTGCCACCACTCGCTGTCGCGCACACACACACACACACACACACACAATAGAAAAAAGTCATAAAGGAGCATGCAGTTAAAATAAGAAAGAATTGTTGAGTGCCTGCATGTACACACGTACCCATATTGTGTAGTTTGTTGAGTGTCTATAAATAATAACACTGCTGATATCACACCAATTTAATTAGAGTTGCTGAGAAGTGCAAACAAGTGGACATGTCAAGGCATGTTCAAGATTACTTGCCAGAAATAGATTTTTTCTTTGAAACATCCTGTGAGAGTGATATGCAGAGAGAGATGCACATGAATCTCACAAGATCAATTGAATCCAGTGATGCTAGAGTTACAGTATGTACCTACAGATCTTTGCCCACGATGCCAAGTGCAAAATTACCCTTTAAACATTGTCTTTGTAGAGAGCACCAGTTTGCAGTGTTAAAATCAGCTCTGGGGACCTTTGCCTCAAGATGAAGATAACGCTTCTAACCTTCAGAGTTAATCAGAGTAAACAGCAGCTGGTACCCAGAAGGGTACTTGAAAGTACAAATTCTGCATCTTTAATATTCACTGTAGCTCAGGCAGAAATTCACATGTTCACAATTTTTCAGTGCTCGAGTTAGTAAAATTCAATCCCTCACATCCAGCAATTTCACATTTGCATTATTTATATGCAAGTAAATATTGGCATGTCTCATACAGGGCAAAGAAATACTGCTTCACATTCGAAACAGTTACTTTTTGCCAGTTGTCTGTTTGTTTAGATGAAAATCTGCAAAGACGTGGGATTTATTATAATTTTTTATCAAATGTAATATTAGATTTAAGCATGAAATATACCACCCAGGAATAAATAAGTCCTTCAATTTACAGTGTGTGTGCAGTTTCCTTTGGCTGTGTAGTTATCATCTTGTGTTGAGCAGTAAATTGATTCACTCTTGCAGGACTTCACATCTGTGAATATTTACACACTGAGGACCCAGTATGAAAAAAGTCCTGATCTCTCAACTTTAAAAACAAAAGAATATAAACCAACATTTTGACACTGAAAAATTAAAGATATTAAAGATTAAATCATGATGCCACCCTGTTACACGGACCTAGAACCCGGCCAGCGACCTCTCATACCCATCAGTTACCAGGGAAAAATGTATATATTTGCCAACTGGTTGGTGAATATACATTGCTGGGGTTTGATGACAGTACCTTTATGCACACTACCTGTGCATAAAGGTCAGTCCATGGCCCCCTCCAAACCAGAGAACAACTAGAGAAAAATGCTCAAAATGAGATACACAAACCTACACCAAAACCTTCCTTGTGATTGTTTTGGAGTCTGGAAGGTTCCCATGGTTACCTGCAATGCTTCTGTGCATGGAGGATCTCAACTTGTCTGCAAATGCTCATGAACTACTCAGTGAGCAGCAGTAAAACTCTGAAAAGTGTAACGCAACTTTCACTTTGAAGACAAAGCCAAAATCTGTTTCCAATTTGGACCACACTTTTTCAAGTTGCCCTACCAGCACCTTCCAATAACAAGTAGGTTTTCTGATCGCATACTGCTCTGTCGCTGGTGGTTTGTTGCTAGCCTAGATTCCAGCCTCCAGTTACCTAGGTAACTCTAATGTATGTTAGGGTATATCACTTAACAGTGTCCTGCGTTTTATTCATAGCTGCTCTAATCGCTTGCCTTAAAGCTGAGAAAGGTTTAACTCGGGACCCGCAGAGTAAGAAAGCAAAAGTTAACATAAACACCAAAATTTCTGGGGTTGAGATGAATTATTAAACACTTTAAGATAACCAGTTGCTGTAGAAATCTTTAAATTCAAGAATAATATCCTTATAATGGCATCTAGAAAAACAACAGTTTGAAGACAATAACATCAAAGTATTTAATATTGAATCATACAATTAAGCCTAAAAACATAGCTTCCTCTTGTTCTAATTTTGAGTCACACACAAAACTGTTTGATCATAAATAAAATAAATAACTGCTTTGAAAAATAATCAAAGTAACACTGAGAAGTGGAAAGAGTTTGGTATGTAAATATATGACAGATTTTGTATTAAGCAAAGTGGAAGAGAACAAAAGGAGGATGTTCACAGGAAAAGTGACATCACAGAGGAGAGGAGCAAGAAAATAATTATCACAGATGTGACCTGTTTTCTTCAGCTTAAATGAGCATTAGGAGGAAAAAGGAAAAGAAAAGAAGACAATCTGAGAAAATGGACTGCTGTGATGGCCCATTTATGAAACTAAAACCTTGGCACGCTCTACTGTTTTACTTCATTTCGGCTCTTCTGTTAAGTAGGTTTGAGAAGATTTGCAACATAAACTTGATCTCTGGATGGAAAATTGTCCAACAACAACAACTGTGGGAGAATCAAAATCAGAATACTTTATTGATCCCTGGGGGAAATTTTTTTTTTTTTTTTTTGTTACAGTGCTCCATTTTAAACGAGAAACTGGGAGACAAACTCAGAGAAAGAGGAGAGAAAAAGAAACTTACTTTAGCCAGCAGTGGTGAAGCCAGACGCTCTGTGACCGATTTAAAAGCCGCTGTGTGCTGCTGTTTGTAGCTCTCCTCTGTCTTCTTTTCCTTCTATATGCAAAACATATGACAATGACATTAATGTGCCCATACACGTGACAATATGAACATGCAACGTACATGCAAGACTCTAATCAAGCTTAAACTTTTTAGGAGATTTTTTTAAATCAAAAAATATTGACAAACATATTGACGAATCTGGGACTAATCTCTAAATGATGTGATGAATAACACTGTGAAAAATTCATGACTTACTACTAATCTGTCCTACCTCATACTGTGCTGGACTCGGGGTCTCGACAGATTCCTTTTTGTAGAAAAGGGAGCTGCGTTGAGAAGAAGAGCCAAAGCCTCCCGTCTTGGTTTGAGAAAAAAACGCCTTTTTAAAACTTTCCCGGGCTAAGCCATGCTCAAAGACATTGTAGGAACCTGGACCTGGACAGACAGAGGTGTTCACTGTGCATTTTTACACACCTGACCTTAAATAAAGCAGTCCAGGACTACATCGTAATTGGTTGTTGTTCTACTTTCCCTCAAAACCAGCACTTGTTAGTTTTATCTGAAACAACTACGATGATGCAAATCTTGCCATTCAGGCACAGCTATTAGACACATGTTGCAGAGGTGTAACTTTGGCTTAGTGGCACATTTGGCAGGGTGTGTAGCATTCATGTTGTGCTGACTGGGAAGTGACATCTGTGCTACACCTGTGCTACAATAACTTTCATACGGAGGCATTTTACTGCTTTTCTAACATCTGTCTCCTCTGCAATATGTTGTGTTTACAGATGTACTTCAAAAAAAAAAACTGAAGAACAAACAAATGGTCCTTTGCACTTTAACCTAAGAAAATACATATTTGTTATGCAGAATTTGTTAACAGACACACATGACAAAATGCAGCAATATTCAAATATTCAAGGTAGCACAAGTGAAAAACATTAGCATTTTCTCCATTTTTCTCAAGCTAAAATAAAACTAAGACTTTGCCAAAAACTTTTAAAAAAGCAATAAAATATAACTAAACTATCTGTATAAAGTGAATCATCAGAACCATAAAAAAATTAAGGCAGCTTCTTAAAATCAATCATGTGATGCATCACATCTGTCAGTTCTGCTCCACAGACTGCAGAGAGATGTTTGGAAAAGAAAGTACAGAAATAGATTTAATGTTGGTGTGCTCGTAAAGTCTAAGGGTTGTTTTTACATAAATGACTGCTGTTCAAAGTAATATAGGTAGCAATGCCGAAATAGACGAGGCACTAGTTTTATTATTCCTTGTGTTGTATTTCAAAGGCTTAATGCAAGCAGACATCAGAAATTAATCATACCTCTATAAATAAGGGTTCACTCATGGGACAACACAGCGTGCTCTCTCTCTCTCTCTCACACACACACACACACACACATACACACACACACAAGTCACGTCACTTTCATTTCTTTTCAAAATGTTAACACAAGCTGCAATTATTACTTGTTAAATTGAGTATAATGGCCATGTCAGGTTAAACTCTGATCTTTCAGAGAACATGGCTTGTTTAAAAAAGCATCAAAGGCTAATAAATACTGTCCTCTAACATTAAAAGGCAGCAATCAAGTGCAAGTCATGTTTGACATGGTATGAATATTAACTGAAAAGCCTCAGCTATTAACTAAGAGAAAGATCTATGTTTCAAAATCTGTGCAAAGCAAGAAACCCACAGTTTGGAGCAACAATTGATTACTAGATATCTGCTAAACTACATTCTACCGATCAGAGGAAAATCACTGCCTGTGCATTCAAGTACACACAGACATACGCACACACAACAAAAACACATACTGACCTGGTGTGGTGCCTTTTCTGTGGTTAGAAGAGAAGCGAGGTGCAGTGACACCAAATGGACTTTTCTTTATTCCTGAGGTCCTCTTCAGCAGCTCCAGGGCACAGCGCGGGTCATTATATGTACCAACAGGGGGCGACACTTCATTCACAGGGCCAAACCTCTAATGGAAAGAGAATAAAGAGAATGACACAGATGAACGCGTGAAGGAAGAAACACAAAGTGAGGCGTCTTAAGTCAAGTATCCAGCACACACTGAAATTTCACAATTGAATGTTTAATAGCCCTCTTCTATCGATCAAATAGAGACCAACACAGTTTCATCTCCTCGGTGTCCATCTGGAACACGGTAACAAATCCAGCTGCAAATATCCACAGACTCCGCTTCAATCAGTCAAAGCTTTACTTTACCAGAGTCAGCTGGGCCCTCATCTCTGTCCAGGTCATTTGGGATGAAAAGCAGTGGTGGAGGAAGTTCCCATGGTGATATGGGTTTGTTTTTATATCAACAGTCTTTGTTCCTAATAAAGACGTTTTTTGGCAGAAGTATGAGCAAACATGCACAGCTGAAAAAAATCAAGAGAGTTGGGGAAATTGTGTAATGATTGAACTGGGGTTAACATACAGTAGATATTTTGTTGGAGCACAGCAGGGCTTTGAGATGCTAATCTGCAAGCACTAGTTTGATTGGTTTAAACGACTACTGTATCACATTTGATAAACCTAAGTCATCAGCGTGATTAAGTTTCTCCCCTTAAAACCTAAATAAACTGAACAATACATTTTTAAAAATTCCAGATGTAGCAAATACTGTAAGATACAAATTAAAACTCATATATACAAATTAATATTTAATAATTATATTTTAATTCGTCAGAAGATTCAATAAACACTTCATTTAAAAAATAAATTTCTGGCAATTATTTAATAGTTCAGGCTTTAAAGGGTTAACATAAAAAACACAGGTGGGGCAGATGACATATCAATAGCATAAGCAGGGTAATAAATGAAAGTAAAGTTATTGCATTTCATCATGAGAAGGACACAAATTTCATGACAATTCATTCAAATACTCATTGAGATATTTCAATCAGTAACAAAGTCAGACAACAACACAAATCACTATCCATAAAGCCATAGTTCTTTCCTGCCTTTTTGCCTCAAATCTCAAATCCCAATTACATGTGGAAAAGCTCTTCTGACAAAACTAAAAAACACTAAAGGCAAAATAGAAAGAGCAAAAGTGATAATGAAATCAATGACACAAAAAATGAGAGCAGAATGCATACAGAGAGAACTAAGTGGCAGGATAGAAAATGAGATGGAGAAACAGCATCTTCAATGCAAAGATAATGATTCACACAATCAGGTATGTAATGTTCTTTGAACATTTTGCTGATGGCAGCCTCACTTCCAGGGTGTTTCTCTAATAGTCTATTATAACAACACAGGAAACCAAAGAACCAAAACAGATAAGTTGCCGTTTTAGTCAAGATTACTGAAGGTGAACTATGCTTCAGTTTAACTCACAACGGAACCATTCAGCAGAGGAATACAAATCACCTGATACCTTCAAATGGCAGCGAGGCTATATTAACAATGCCTACCCCCACACAAACCACAGCCAATTCCTCAAATGACTGATGTTCAACTACAGAATGGTCTTAAATATAATGTATTTGGAGGCATGCCAATTATTGATTTACAGTTTGCATTTAAACAAGATGCAGCCTATGGAAAATTAGTTGTGGGGTAATGAATTGTGTTAGTAATGCACAGCTGAATTATTGAGCTTTTTTTTTAAGGTAAAAAAACGTGAAGGGAAAATAAAGGAAGAAAATATGTTTAGATGGAAGAAAAAACTGAGCGAAAGTTGAAAATGACACAGTGGGGAAGTTTTTTGGGTTCGAGATTGAAAAGAGAAGAACAAGAATGACAAGAAGAGCTGTCCCAGGGCCAAACCACACTATTTTTTCAAACGCAGTTATAGAGCGGGGGTTTGTGACCATCTGTCAATCTGATTCTGGCTTACTGGCTCTGAGTAAAGTCCTGTTAACAGGCACATTTTCCCTCTTTAACTGACATGCTGAGCTTTGTTACCACTTCACATGGATGCTGGATTTTTTTTCTGCTTCCTGTTGTTCCATTTTTAAGCACATATGATGAAAAATGCCAGAGCAACTCTTTTGAAATTCAAACTCAAAGCCAAAATGTTCATTGGCACTGTTGAGTATTTCAGTGACAGAATGTTATAATGACTGTTAAAGTGAAAAATGAAGACACGGAGAGAAGTGAGACTATAGCCCAAGTACAAGAGCTCTCACTGGTGCCATTTGGCAACAAACAGCTATAAGTTACACTGTTGATGTCAGTTTATACTAAGCAGAAAGAAGGTGGACTACAAGAAGTGAATCCTATGGTGGCACAAAAAGGCCAAGATGTATAACCTTAGCCAAAATGTCTACGCATACACAGGGTGGGTGACGTGAGTGTTTTTTACATGGTGTGTTAGTCCACTGAGCATTCAATGTCAGGTCTGAAGAACGTAACGTGTATGTGGGTTTGTGTAGGTCGGAAGAAAAAGGACAAAAACTAGGAGAACAACTAAAATTTCTGATAAATTCTGAGATTATTTTGAGTCTGAGCTGTTTCACAAATTCAGAATAGAAAGACTCAGCACACATGCTGCCAGTGTGTAAATTGCTAATAGGCTAGAGCTTGACTCAGCACTCAGCAGAGACAGTCAAATTTACATGAATAAAGTGAGATAATGAGTTCTTTGAACAGAAATAATTGTATAGCATTCTTTCTTGAGTTTAACCCCCTAGGACCTGGCGTCCACATATGTGGACATCACATTTTGGGTTATTTAGACCAAAATACTCAATTTTAATCTACAAGGGCCTGATATCCACTTATGAGGACATTATACTGCTACTGTTGTATCGAAATTTTAAATGAATGTCCTTATATGTGGCTCTCATTTTTCTTAGAAACAAAAATTAGGTTAAAAAAAAAAAATCTGGTAATTCTTTGTTTTTACATTGATCAGGTCCCAATCAGCCCAAAAAGTGAAATTAAAAATGCATGCCGTGGAAAAGTTCGGGTCTTAGGAGGTTAAAGAACAAGAATTGGGTGATGCTGTATTTTACCTTGACAAGCCCGAGGCTTATTAACTTCTCTTTGTGAGCATGATTGACTACAAATGGTAGTTTGTCTTTGACAGCATAAAAAGGATTTGTTCTACAGCACTCTTGGACTGACCAATACTCAGTGCAATGGAAAAGTTAATGGAAATCAGTGAAGATCTAAGAAGCAGACTGTAGATTTAACTACGATCATTAGTCCTAACAACTATATGTAAGTAGAAGTTGTTCGAATGTGTCACCATTTTGTAGTGGTGACACACCTTGGGTCTGGAAGAAGACCCAAGGTGTGTCACCCACAGACAAAAAGAAATTGGTGCAGATTTCAGAAACCAATAAGGCTCAAGTTGGTCATTAACTGGTCATTAACAGTGTCACTGTTCACAGTGAAGTGAGTTTTTGATTGCCGTGGACCAAGATGGTGCCAACAAAGAAAGAAAGAAAATCAAAACCTCAGCTGAAAGCTGCAACTGCACACGTGGACGAGCCAAATGGAGGAAGGTTTTATCGTCAGACGAGACAGATTGAGCTATTTGGCCTCACTGACAAGAGTAATGTTTGATGGGGTCTTTCAATCCTAAGAATACTGTACCAAGAAGAGAGGTCAAATATCCAGCCAGAGTAAGATAAATAAAGATGTATACTGTACAATTACACAGGAAAAACAACAGTTCAAAAGAAATCATTAAAAGGCAGAAATTACCATGATATACATGCCCATGATGAGTGTATGTAAATTTCTGACCACAACTTTAAATACTATCAGTGTGCTGCACATTAAACTCAAGGCTTTGTTTCTAGGCCACATCAACACTAAGGGAGTAAGGAACATCACGGTTTGTACTAAATCACATCTAGATCACAAACAATAGCATCTGCTAGATAATGTTATCTTCATAGCTTAGCTACCATTTTCCATTTGTATTCAAATATCAGATGACAAACGCGATGTCTTCTTAAACACTCTATACTGACGCATACATGAAATTCATTTTTTATGTTCTCAGGTTGTCTCTGCACAGCATCAGCTGCAGAAAAATTTCTAAGCTCCTTTTAGGATTTTGTGAGAGCTTCACGGCTCTATGCTTATTCAAGCATTATCATCTATAAATAAAAAATAAATAAAATCACGCAATCCACAGACCGTGATTTTTATTAAAATGTGTGGATTATATGAGGAGCGATCAAAAAGTTTTGTGGCTCAACCAATAAAAGGCACCTGATTTAAATTTAGCTGTTCTACCCTTCAAGGTTGTCACACATCTGAATTCACATGAATTCATGGAGCAAAGCCTCATAAATGTCGAAAAATGACAGGCAATCTCCTGTCTGCATTCCTGATCTCATGAGACACTTTAGGGCTTAAAGATTGTGAACTCCTTCGCTGAAGACTGCTGTTTGCTGTCTGTGTCATAACCACTGATTATACTTATCATAAACGTTGGATCACGGGAAGTCGTCCAGAGGTATGTATGCAGAGACCACCTTGAAGAGGATGGTGGATGAATTTAATTTACATATTTTCTTCATCTACCTTTTGGTTTGTTGTGTACAGAGTCCCAAAACTTTTCATTTTCACATCTTAGTGATTATTTACCATCAAATTCAAAAAATGAGGTTGTATTTTTATTTTTTTTTAATGAGGGTATGGGGAGAAGCAACCAAACAAAAACATGGGGACAAATACAGAAACGCATTAAGTATAGCACACAGAAAGGTCTTACAAGCGATCAGACAACGAGTAAATAAATAAAGGGACTGGACGACTGGAAAAGTGAGACCAAATAAAATCCATGTTTTCACAATGTGTCAGATTGATGCTTTGATATTGGAAAATTGGGAAGTCAAAGGGAGGAGAGATGAGAACTGGAAGATTCCAACTGTTCCTCTTTTATCCTTGCCTCTCTTGCTTCTTTCACCCCTCCCTCCTTTCCTCGTTTCCTTTCCATCCCTCCACAGGATAACAGTGTCAGATGGAACCGGACTCACAGTGAGACGAAGATCTAAGAAAACTGTCGCTCTCAGTACTTCACTGAAGATGACTTGTGACACATGCACGCACACACACACACGCTTCTTGGTGGGTGTCAGTGACGACATCACAGGGTCGATGCACCAACACAGCATGTGGTCGAGGAAATTAGGTCATAGCAAACTGTGACACACACACACCCATGCATGCACACACATGCATAAAATACATCCAAGAATCTAGCATTGGCCGTTTTCACCAGTAAAACTTTTACGTTTTAGATCTAATAAAGGTAGTTTTTGGAATGTGTTTATGCATGTGTGTGTATATCCCAACTGTGCTTGCATATCAGCAGCAACTTGAATCTGAATCTGACTGCACCTAATATACACACAATCTGAATTCGTAATTATGTGTGAGAACATGCACTATCACGTGTGTCAGAGCGATAATGAAATCAGTCTGAGAATTTCACAGGACTAGATCTGTGGGCCAGTGCCACGGAAGAGGAGAAGACAGCTATTCTTGAAACGTGAAACTACACATTTTCACGTCCTTCATCTTCGCTCCTCTGAGCCTCTTAATAAACTCATCTTCACCCCTATCTGAAGAATCCCTCCCATCCCAGCACATCAATTAAACAAGCCAAGAAGGGCTCAGTGTTGTGGATCTGTAACTGATCTGAAAGTATTTCATATTAAAAAGCAATCTCCTTTGAGATATTGTACAGTAAATTGAATATATTTGATTCCTGTAGATTATGTCCAAGCCATCATATATTTCAGCCTGTCATCAGACTCAGAGCTATGAGACCACTGGTTTGAGAAAAGAAGAAACACTTTAGGACTGTACCTGGTGTAGTACTGTCTAGTGCTATATATAGCTTATAATGGGACTGACTACATGAAAAGAATTCAGATTAGGAGGGAGTTGTCTCAGACAGTGGATGAACTGAGAGGTTGTACTATGGCGCAGTATAAAATAGATAAAGATTTGGAGTCTAAGAATAAATTTATGGATTTGCAAAATGACCGTAACAGTTCCTCTTTGAAAATGATAAAATATAAAGGTGTGTCACCAACCCCTTTATTCATATTCTATCTTACAATCAATATCATGTCAACTAGACACTTGCTGCAGTTGCTAGGAGACAGCTAACTACTACATAAATACCTAACTGTAGTACAGTAGCTAATGGGGGTTATAACTCTGATACAAACAGAGGTTTAATTAATAGATGTTAATAATAATGATTTATTTTTACATAAAATTAAAAGTAGAGAAATTATAGAAGCATTCTTGCATTTAATCTAAATCTGTCAGATCGTGCAGACCAGAGGAGAGGACCCAAATGCAGTTGCATGGACACAGGAGCTAAGTGAAGGCAAGCCGTTTATTTAGGCTGATAGACAAAAACTAATACAAACGTGAGAAAACCAAACAAATTACTAAACTAGAAAGCTAAACTGGGAAATTAAACACTAGAAACCTGGAAGCCTTGGAACATAGAAACACATGAGAGGTAAACAGATGCTCTCACAAAGGACCAAGGAAAACAGAGTACACAATATACACAATGTGGGATGATCAGAGAAGTGGAAATACATGGGAACACAGCAGGAAGAAATTTGCACATAACGAGACAATGGAAGCAAAACTAAAAACCATGCACATCAGATGAGGGACTGACAAAATAAAACAGGAAGTAGCATGCACAGCAAGACTCAGACAAGGACACACATGCTTGACACTAGGACAGGGATAAACAAACACGAGAGAACACAACAGGCAGGAAGACAAGGACGAAACACAAGAAGAACATGGGAACAGGTAAGGGAGACAAAACCCCAAGACATAACTGGGATAAGATAGAGAGAGAGAGCAGGAGACACAGAGCATGAAAACAAACAGACATGGAACCATGGCAGACCTAACATGGAAGATCCTAAGGGCAGAACATAAAGGTGAGTGTAAGAAGACAGGAGGAGAACACTAAAGAAACACTAAGACAAGACTGAGGGATTACAAAGTTATTGCAATACTGCCCAGTAAGATACAAATAAATGAACTGACATAAAATCAATGCAACAGCAACACGAAAACCAATACATAAAACTGAAATATACCATATTATCCTGAAACCAACATAGGTTACCACAGACCTGTCTGGACTGTACCTCAGTTTTTGAGAGGAAGGTACAAGAGAATTTCGGCAGGCCGCCAGGCTCAACAGGTTTCTCAAACTGACTTCTGATGTGATACTGGCCTGGACCAGGAACTCCCTGTTGGGAAACAGAAAGTGAAATTTACAGTACATCAAAGGTGAAATTTATCGGGATGCATTTAAATGATTTGCTAATATCACCTTTCGTGTAGCTGTGTCAATAAGAAAAACAGGAGAAAAGCTGAGGAAGTGAAAGAAACAGAGGATAGGATGCAAGGACAGAGTTTCTGAGATTGCGCTTTCCTGTATCTCTTATGAATGATGAGCACTCACTGGCAAGGAGACGAGGCTGAAATATTAAGAAGATCGAACGGAAAAAGAGCAGAGAAAAAAAATGCAGCTAATGATGAGTAACTTGTGAATACATACAGGAAAAAGCCCTTTTCTTTCTCTGCTCTCCAATTAAGTCATTTATGTAAAGAAACAGAGCAGAAAAAACAATCAGCATTAAGTGTGCACAGTGTTTGTGCTTTTGTGTGACCGAGCTGTAATAGTCATGTCATACGCCAACTTAAGAAGACTACGTAATTTTGAGGCAGCAATCATTGCATCTGGCAAAGCAGCAAACAGCACTCACAGAGAGGCTGACAGTGAGAGGCTAAGAAAACCTGGACACTTTCTTACAATCACACCTACGCACATTTCGACGCTGCCTGATACAGAGCTGGGCATTTTTCTGTCGGTTGGAAAACAACAAGGTTTCTCTGCTGCAGGTGGTTTAACTAGTTCTGCAGTAAAACATCACAGAATTCTTTGGCCATTGTTAGCACTGTGAGGGGGAAGCTCAGTGAACCTCTGGACCTTCCCCATGCCATAGGACAGCTCAGAGTCTATTAATGAACAATGACTATATTGCCCTCTTATTTCCTTTCCTCTTAATCAAATTTGCCACGGTGTGCTTCACGTACAGTAAGACTGCCACCATTTTCTTAGGAAACCTGTTTTACTGATTTGCAGCACATACCTATAACATTTTTTTCCACATTTAATAATGATAAGAAGATATGTGCCTGTTTTGTCATTCATAAGAATTTGGTTTGCAAAGACTTTCTGAAGAGATTTACAATGCTTTTATTTCATCATTGCATATGCAAATACATTTGCATATGTGCTCAAAAAGAGTCTTCAAAGCTGGCTGGTTAAAATCAAATCCAATAAAATACATGTGTAACTTGAGAGAAAGGAACTCTGTGTAAAGGTTTCTGCATGCAAGTTATTGCCAAGTGTTCAAGAAAAACTGTATTCTACCTGAGCACTCAAAGCACTTTATATAACAGACCTCATTCTCCCATTCATACAAGCACTTCCCCCCCCCCCAAGCTTAAATGCTTTCTGTCTAACTTTCACACTCCGATGGATGCATCAGAGAGCAGCTCAAGGGTTGCCCAAAGATATCTGCCATGCTGTCTGGAGTAGCCAGGGATAAAACCATCAACCTTCCGATTAGTAGATGACCTGCTCTACAGCCACGCCAACTTTATACAACTTCTCTATTATTTTAGGGTCTTTGCCTTACAGTATAAAGTACTTTGAGGAGACCGTGGTTGTGATTTGGCTGTATTTACATAAAATTGAATTAAACAGAACTTTAAGCTTTTGTATAATGTCTTTGTTGATACAGTTTTAAATCAAACCATACAGTATATAGACATTCTTAATTTTTTTTACAAAGATAACAATGCCTTTCTGTCCCAACACACATATTATAATTAAAACGCATTTAAATGAATATATTGCATGCCCAATAGGCTCAATTTACAGTTTTAGAGGTAGGTAATCCTGTAAGTTAAACTTCCTGCCAAGAATTCTTCCTTCTTCCCCCCTGGGAGCTGTGCTGCTTCCCTGTTTCTAAATATATCACATGCTGCAAACATAATATCACCACCCGTGATAACATTAACATGATATTCACAGCATTTTAAAGGTGAACTGACAGTGTAATTTGTATATCCAGGGTTATATCAGACACTGCACGGGTACAACTTTATCTGTTTTTCTTGTGTTTGCAGGGATGCACACTGTAATGGTATCTTAAAGTGGTTTGCTCAGATATTGCCCTAGCTATGTCAGAATGTCTATTTAATGGGTAAATCCTGCACACAGACTCTTAAAGTCTATAGGACACCAGCAGCCCCGAGCCATTAGAGGCAGACTGTCTGCTGATCTCCAGGAAGTAAAGGTGTTTGTCCTGAGTGTCCCCACTGTGGGAAATGACCCATCTGGTCAGTGTATGTATGTGTGGGAGTACATATGGGTTGACATGTGAGATACTAATGATGACGGATGGAGGTGCAACCAACATGGTTGGGGGTCCAAATACAACATATAGAACACACAAAAAATACACAGACAGTAAAGTCAGTGAGAAATTTCAGGTAAATTGAAGGTACGTGTTTAAACAAACTGTTTAACGGTTAAATATAGATAAAGAAAAGTGAAGAGAAGTAAAACAGCAATAAGAGGCTGTGAGAGACAAAAGGAAAACAAGTAATGGGAAAAGCATAAATGACAACAAAAAAAACCTAAACGGTGCATTTACCTTTTTTCATGAACTCCAGCCTTCACCTCGCCCTCTCTAACCCACCGATCGGTAAAATAAGGCATCACAGAGCATTACTCTGCCAGCACAGTCAAGTTCATATGCAGGTGAATAACTACCCTCTACTCATCCACTTCCAATATATTAGTCTGTAGTAAAAGCTTATGTTTTACTGCCCCCTATGAGATGAACTAGTGAACTGTCTTTCAGCTTAGAAAAATCCATTAGGAATCCAACATATTTACCCGGTT
The DNA here is from genome assembly GCF_057381845.1 of Rhamphochromis longiceps. Lineage (NCBI taxonomy): Eukaryota > Metazoa > Chordata > Actinopteri > Cichliformes > Cichlidae > Rhamphochromis > Rhamphochromis longiceps. Next base: position 28,647,759 of record NC_140568.1, on the reverse strand, counting down.
CTCCATGTAAAAATCACACGTTAGTTACCTGTTAATCAAAGGCCTGTTGTTGAAAGGTACTACCATATACATTGTATTTTAGTGTAATTAAATAATAACATGACATGCTCAAACAGAAGGTTAGAGGACTCATTAGGCGGGGTCAGAGGCAGTGCTCATTTTTCAATCATAATGTGATTATGATGGCTTTACATTAAATGGTACTTACAAAAGGACCATAACACAGAGATCATTTTTATAATTAAGTGTGATTAGATTTATTTGTGGTCAGCATGCAGCATTCTCAGGGAGAAAAAAAGACACAGTGTGACAGTGCTGTTAGTAAGTTTCCTGCCTCAGCTTGTAGCACAGCTCACTTTGTGTGCTCAAGCTTGTTTTTCCTCAGTCTTTTTAGTTCCAAGGTTGGTTAGTGCCTTAAAAATAGCAGGTTCTGCTGTCTTGTTATTTTTTCTGATTTTAGAGTAAGACTACTGAAACAAATATGAGAAAATATCATAAAATATATAAGTAACACAAATAAAATTAAGTCAGTGACTTCAATGTCTATTATTGAGCATAACTGAGCAAGATTACTTAATAATTGAATGGACACATTCAAGTCTTTGTTTTACAAAAGCATAATTCAACATTATTCTTGTGCTGTATTGTACTATGTTGGCTAATAATTCATACAGCAATAGCTCAAATAACTACAGTGCTGTGAAAAACCTACCTCGCCCCATGTGAAAAACTAACTACAAATGGAGAAAACTTTAAACCAAGGAGAACACCACTGCTGACCAAAAACAACACAAAGCTTCGTCTCACATTTGCCAAAAAACATCCTGATGATTGCAGAGACTATTGAGAAAATATTCTGTGGACTGATGAGACAAAAGCCAAACTCTCTGGAAGGTCTGAGTCCTGTTAAATCTGGTGTAAAACTAATGCAACATTTCACAAAAAGAACATCGTACCAACAGACAAACATGATGGTGGTTGCATCATGGTCTAGGACTGCTTTGCTGCTTCAGGACGACTTGCCATAGTTGATGGAGCTGTTCTGCTCTCTACAAGAAAATCCTGAAATCAAATGTCCAGTCATCAGTTTCTACCTTGAAGCTCAAGAGCACTTGAGATAGATAGATGCAGCTGGACAATAAACCAAAAAAAAAAAAAAGTCTGGGCTTAAATTCAAATTTGAGATGATTTGGCATGACCTTAAACATGCCCTCCAAAAGTGATGAGAAATAAATCACTGTCAGTTGCTGCAAATGCTTGATTGCAGTTCTTGCTAGCAAAGGTGGCACAACCAGTTATTAGGTTTAGGGGCAATTACTTTTTCACACAGGGCCAGGTAACATGTAAGTGGAACTGGATGTGGAAGGGGAGAAATACTTGTTCATGATACTGCATAAGTTAGTTGCTGTCAGCTCTGTAGAGCATTTGTGTGTTCGTGTTTTGCCCACTGTTTTCACAAGCCACAGCTTTATTTTTCAGCTTTACTTTGATCAGTCATTTTGTGGCAGCAACAAGAAACTTCTCTTAGCCAAAATGATCCTATAAACTAACTGACAGATACATGTCCAAAAACTAAAAGACTGAGGGACCAGTTCGTGAACATAGTGGAGTAGTCATCAGCTAAAGAGTCAGTTTAGCTGATGTCTTTACAAAAAACCTGTAAAGACCAAAAACAAAGATGAAAGGAGAGTGAATATCGCACTGACGTTAACCAAGTAAATAGAGACGTGACTCAGTAAATGTTCTGTGTCTGCTTGATGTCTGCTACTGCGTTCACCACTAGGCTAACAGCGTGATAGCACTGGAAGGTGCTGGATTTTGCTGACATTTTAATTAGCACTTGTGACCAGAATGGCCACTCTTTAGGATAATCATTTGGGTTACTTAGAATGTGAATCTCCTGTCACTTAAAGTTGGCTCCAAAATCAAGTCAATCCCCAGATGCTCAGTTTAAAACTTTACTTGCTTGATGCAAAAAACTGTTTTGGATTCTATGGCTAATTTTTCTCTTTATTCCCACTTTCTTTTTTAATAACAAACAGGTTTAAACTGAACTAAGAAATAAAAGTAATCAAGATCATGTGCATCAGCACTCTATGTGACATATGGGTGCCAACCAGAGGGAGCTGTGTGTTTGCTAGGTGTCACCTCAGCTGATTCCAGTCATTGAACTAGACCTCTTGACTGTGTTGGCAGTGTTTGTGAGCATTTTAATGCATTTATTGGAAAAATTATATGGCTTGTATTTACTGTAGTGATCAATGCCACCTTGGCTGCATCAGCCGTTCCCATACAGATTGTGAGCTCAGAGTTTAACCTTGATTCATGCCCTCTAAAGCTTTTTTTATCATTGATTTAAACCTTTATATATGGAATCAAAGGGATACAAAGTCATGCCAACCCACCTTCTTTTCTGCCTGCATGGACACAAGTTCATGGTAGCGAGGGATGGCAAGCTCAACTCTACCTCTTTGATCCTTTTGAAGGTTCACATTCTCGTACTGTGTTTCTGGGACTCTACAGGAAAAAGAGGCAATGACAATGTCTTTCAAAATAGAAAACATAGGCAAACAAGTATAATATATACAAAGGGGGAGGTGTTCAAAAGCATACAAAATAGAACAGAAAAAATGAGAATTGGGGAAAAAATATACTGACTGAGTGGCAAAGACAAATGTGGAGTGGAAAAATAAATAGAAAGAGAACAGCAAAGCAAAGAAAGTGGGAAGCAGGGGAGAAGAGTGGAAAGTTATAATCCAGAGTAAAGGAGCTCATAAGGATGAAATGCCTGTAATAACTGTAACAGGAGCAAAGACTGAATATACTGTTATTTTTAAACATTTCCAGTAGTCACATGTGTGCCACAGACATGGCTGTGTGGATGTTTTAATGTCTACCTGCACCAGTAAACCACCTTCCTTTTTATTACTTCTGCTGCCAAGGGACAATGATGCTCGAATGGTTTGGGTTCTGTTTGATCAGAAGGTCAGAGTTTCAGCCCCAGCCACCACTAAAATTAACCTGCTGAACCCTTTAGCAAGGCTGCTAACCCTTTCTGATAAAGATGTACCATATCATCGCTGACACCAGCTGTCTAACAACGGTGATGCACAGTCAAAAGAATTACACTGTGCTGCAAAGGAAACGTGACAAATAAGGGCTTCTTCTTTTTCTTCTAAGTCAATTCCTTTATGAATAGCTGAGCTGAGTGTGTGCCCACCCATGTAGAAGTGCTTAGTAAGCGCCATCCTCTGTGGCCATCAATAGAAATGGTATTTGAAAAATGTCAACTGTAATGCTCCAGCTATAGGATCAAAGTAATATTTCACTTTGGAAGAGCAGCCTCTCTATTCAGCGCACATCTTGGTAAGAGTTCAAGAGCAGTGAACATCTGAGATCCCATGCAGGGTAGAGTCTTATCTAACCACCCTCTCAGCTCCTTGCTTCAAGATGTGAATTTGTGAAAATAAATTCCAAATCCATGCACCGGTGGTTAGCCATCAAATCAATTTAAATATCAATATTTCAGAACTGCACATGATGCTACATGGTTGTTTGGCAAGGCTCTCCATAGGTACTGCAAACTTAAGGAGTTCCTACAGAAAACTTACAGAAAACCAGGCATGTGAAGTTACATGCCTGGATTGTTAATTAGCTGTCCATGGGACTGTTTCTAGCAATGATGTGATACTCACAGTTCGGGGTCATATTGTCCTGGAGCTGGTCCCACATCCACCTTCTCCTCAGATCTCCTCCCTGTCATGTTGCCAAAGTGGACCCCTTTATATTTCTGTGTAGAACTCATCTCCTGGAAATGAGAGAAGAGAAGAGAAGAGAAGAGAAGAGAAGAGAAGAGAAGAGAAGAGAAGAGAAGAGAAGAGAAGAGAAGAGAAGAGAAGAGAAGAGAAGAGAAGAGAAGAATATTTGTCTTCCAGCCCATATTCTTGAAGACTGAAGGAAATATAATTATGCCAGGTGTAGATCCTCTATATTTTATAGATTGCACTTCCATTTTACAGCTTAAAAATTAAGAAAGACTTCTCTAGTGGGTACTAGTCTGCAGTATTTGAGGTAACATTTGTGAATTTTTCTCAAAAACAGCCTTCCCTTTCCCTCTCTCTCTCCCTGCATTTTTACCTGCATTTACCCAGTCTGAGACTTGCTAATCAATATGCAGAATAAATAACTCAAAGCTGACAAAGCAACCCAATTTTAACTTACAGATGGCAACAAAAACCAAATAAATTTCAGCAGTGGAAATAGGTTTGCATAAGAGCCACAGAGGGAAGATTACACTTTGAAAACAACAATGGTTGCACAACAACATCTGTATTTGAAACTAGTATGAAAGCAGTCCCCTTCACACCAACACTGACACGATTAACACCTCACACAGCCACTCGATATTGGATTCTTTCTCTGATTGATATGACATTCTGTAAATGAGCTAAAAAAAATAAAACAAAAACCTAAATAAATAAAAATTAATGCAACTAATAGCTAAATTATTGTTGGCACTCTTGTACCAGCAGTGAGTGTCTTCTAACTGAGAATGAGAAGGGAGTAGGGCGGAGGAAAGAATGATGTTATTTATTTAAATGGTGAAGGTTCATGACCGATATTAAGATATTCAAATGCTTTTTTGTGTCCTATATATGCACACACATGCCAATAAGCCCTGATATTATCCATCCATTCGCTTCCGCTTATCCTTTGCCCTGATATTATATTACATATTAATAAATACATGTATATATATTATTAATCTAAAAACTATGCATCTATTTTCCTGTTTAGATTGGTGATAATGTATTGGTTACAGTATCATCAATCTCAAATTCAAACAATTATCTGCTGCTGCCTCATTCACAAGGAGTTGCCATAACAGAGCAGCTGATTAATATGATTAAGCTGATTTTTTTACCCAGTGCCTTTCCTGACACAATACCCAATGGATGGACTGTAGCTCTACTAAATATAAGAAAGATTAAATGCTTTACAGCATTCTGTTCATAATATGTGATTCATATAAGTAGCCTTCTTCTCAGTTTGGTCTTCAATTCAAATAAGTCATGTTTCTGACAATGGCATAAGTCTGCTGCTTGCAGCTCAAAACTGAATACAGAAAAAACACACAAAAAATGTTTGCTAGATTAAAAAAAAATCAAAGCTGCAAACCTTTTTTCATTTCTCTTTTAACTTCTTCCTTGACCCAACTGTCTGTGTTTATTATGTGAGGCAGGTTATGGAGGTACTGCCAGGCAGTCTTAAAAAGTTTCAAACTCTGTGTGGTGCCTGTCTCCTTATTTCAACTTTAACAGTGACTGGAGGACAAGATCTAAGGTTAGGCTCCCTATGATCCCACAATCAGGTTTCAAGGAAGGGAGATAAGAAACAAGGATGTTCAAAAAAAGCAACACTTCTCTACTGCTTACAGACACAAACTATGATGATTTTGCAGCCGGCACTGAACTCAGAGTCACAAATTGCCTATTTATGTCAAGGAAAGCTTTTAAAAGCAAAAACAACATTGCAAATAGAGGGCATAAAGATGTGCATTCAGATATGATGAAATGGAAAGGCAACATATGTATTATTTATATAAAAATTTGAAAAAGTGGACTAGAAAAAAGGGCTGGTAGGGCTGTTTTTGTGGCAGGTTCAATACATTGAAACTCCTAATTGTGTGTTACATAAACTTATCCACAATGTGCCAAATGCTGATTATGTGTAAAATGACTAATGCATTATGTTAGGGCCGTGATTGTATGGTGTATTATGGACAAACTATCATTCTCAAAGGCTTTATTTTTTTTAAAAAATAATAAATTAAAAAAGCCTGCTGGTATAAAATAAAATAAGAGGTCTGACAAGTGATACAAATATCTGACATATTAAAAAGAACAACATAAATAAAGACGTTTCAAGTGTGAAATCAACAGAAGGGTCTGATTTTTTTTAATCTTTTTGGTGTATTTTGCACCACAAAGGATTGCGTTGCAAATCCTTAATAATAATTTACACCATGAGAGTTATGATCAAAACTCTTAGTCTTAGTCATTGTCAGCTATAGGGTCTAACTGGTAAAGACATTAACAATGGTCTGCCATAGCACACTGAAGCATGTTTCCTGGTTAAATCAGAGAACCGTGCTGATATATTGCTTAGATTGACTGACTAGAAAAGCTGAGCCATTATGTTGAATGCGCACTTATTTTTCTGCTTTGTGAAATAATGGTGATATAACACCATGAAAAATAATGTTTTCATATGTTTTTAGAAAATAACATAAAAGATATAAAATGTATTTTTATAGGTTCTTATGTAATGGCTTTACCTCTTTTACTCATCTGTCTCACTAGAGATCAGTTGGGCTGTCAAGTAAAATAAATCTGACATCCCTGGTTCATAACACGACTTTTGCCCAGTAATTTGTCATCACGTGTCCTGGCTATCATCAATAAGTGTTCACAGAGCATAACTTGACATGGTGACGATACTGTGCACAGCTGAAAGCTGAAGAAACAAAGCAGATATTGTACAACAGATTTTGGGGTCTGCAGAGTCTGCATTCCACATCACCATCTGGATGGCCGTTAATTCGCTAAATTTAATACTGCACAATACTGTGAACTAACAAAATATTAAGTGGTTCTTACTGCATTATTCATGGATTTAACATATGAACCATCGTATGTACTTTAACCAATATATCAGTGAGGAATCTGTATTATACAGCTTAGCAGTCTGACTCTGATCCTGTGTACTATGTTGATTTGGCCAATTTAATACACAGAAGTCAGTTGATGTTGTTTCGTAAATACAGAGTCCAATCATATCTGTAAATAAAAGTGATTAAACATGTTTTTGTGCTTCTCAATAACACAAAGATAAAAAAAAAAAGTTTTGTTCTTCTGATGTCTTTCTAATGTCTTATCATTCAGAGATTGTCCCAGGCACTTTGAAGTTATGTCCTCAGACAACCACTTAATTCTTCCTCTGCACACTTTTGAACTCAGTCAGAGCACGGGGTGGGGGAAGTGTTTGAGTTTAAAGAAATAAGTGTGTCAGACGGATGAACAGAGGGAAGGAGACAGACAGATACCGAGGTCGAACCTTCAAAGGGAGAGCAACAGAAGCTGAGTCAAAGGAGAAAAAAAAAAGAAAAAGAGCCATGGATGGATGCACTGCTGATAGCCCTAAATCACAGCACGCCTCTGTGCCTGCGCCGGTGTGTTGACACAACCTCGGCCAACACTCAAGGACGCTGTTGACTTCCTCAGGTCATTAACAGATGAAAAATTACTTAATTGAGAGCCAGACCAGCAGGCGTGTGCATTATTTTAAGTGAATACAGTAATATAGCTTGAAGAATAATTACTAATGGCTCTCTTTGTTGGCATGTAAAATGGATGAGCATTGGTGCACTGTGGCTTTTTTAAAGTGGAGCTGCATTCATTAGCTATGGAAATGGTTTTTGGGCCAAGTGAATGAGGTGGGGTGGGGGTTCAGCGGTGCATTAGATCTACCTAACACTAATGGATGTTGCCTCATGGAAGAGAAAGTACACTCAGACACATACTCGTACTGATTAATGAAAGCACGCATGCATTCACAAATGAGGGTTTCACCTTTTCTGATGGATGAATGTTCAAACTCCAACAGGACTTCGAAATTGTCTGTGTGTATTTGTCCTTACCAGCAGCGGACTGTAGTAGGCTGGCCCCATGGTTGTGTCCTTAGGAGGGGGCTGTTGCTTACGGAGGACACCCCGGGCATCCTCTTCATAGCCATAGGCCTGGCTCGGGGAGGGAATGGATGGAATGTCTGACTGAAGAGCTAGCCGGAGACCTTTAGCCTGCAGCCAATGCAAAGAGAAAAAAAAGGCAGGAGAAAAGCAGAAAGAGTAAAGCAAAAAGTCAGGGTTTCTGTTGGAAAAAAATGCCCTGGCTTACAAAGCAGCTGAGCAGTGCCTGGGGCCAATAAAAGACGAGACTGAGAGAGGGACAGAGCGAGAGGGAGAACCATAAATGAGGGACAGAAGATCAGCAAAAGATAGTGAGGGCACGATGAAGAGAAAAAGAAGTAAAAAGTAGAACTGCACCAGTGCAATAGAAACCAGAGATACTGAGGGAACATAAAAAAAGAAATCGAATGAAAAAAATGCCAGGAAGTTTTTCTACTGACTTTCTGGGATCTGAGAGTAATGTAAATGTACATTCTTGCTTCTTGGTTAATTACAACTAGCATAAAAAAATAACGCCTACTAAGACGCTTGCATTCAGCTCTGGAGGAGCAAGTTTCAAACGCACCAAGTTAGGTATCCACTAATATCCACAGATAACAGCTTGTAAAGCACTTACTTATAGCTGATTTTTGCATATATTCTTGAAAAAATTACAAAAGGGATAAACAAGATACTGTGTCATTTATTACCATTATTCCATAGTTCATATATGATATAGAATGCGAGTTTGCAAGTGCACTCAACACTCAAACCAGCACAAACAGGATGAAGAGTCTTCTGTACCAGCTTTTGATTGTGCAAGTCTCTTCTACTTGCTTTATTCTAAGAATAGCAGTATTAAAATGGGTATTACGCCTGCCAATGGGATTTTGCCCAAAATGTACACCAAACACAAAGAGTTAAAAAAGTTTGAAAGGCCAAGAAATAACAGCACTAAAGTGGATATGTGGGCATATTCAGCATTATAAAGCCATTGCCATCTATGATAACTGAGTATTTCAGAAGAACAGATGTATGACATAATACAATAAAAGTAGCAAGTGTCAGTACTACTCATGTACTATGCCCTCCTATCTTCACCCATATGCTTACCACTTTGTTGCCAGGCCTTCCAGGGTGTCCTACATTAGCTGTCACAGCCCTGTGTGCCTTTTTTGAGGCAGGCGACACATTGTAGGCCCCAGGGCCTGGAACCTCTGACACCACATCCTCAAAACGCTTGGAGCGGTTCTGAAGACTGCTGCCACCATGGACATTTAACTGAAGAGACAAGGGTTCAACAGAAAGCCAAGCAAAGAGAGAATAAGGCTGGTATCAAAAAATATATTTCTTAAAATATTTGTTTTAAACCATGGACAAGCAACATCGTCATTTAGCTTTTGTAAATTAAATGGATCACTCACCTTGACAGGTGAGCAGTCATAGTGTCCAGGTCCTAATAAACTCTCACTGTCTTTGGAGAATATTGATTGCCTGGCACTCAAGGAAAGGAATGGTGCATAGCCATCTGCAACAGTGAAAATTTTCCCAAGGTAAGGTATACAAATGACTGCAAGCTTGCAGGACGCTTTATTTTCTAATACACTTATGTAACTGTGAAACAACAAAGCAGCAGGAAGGTTTTTTGCTTACATATTTTGTTATACTTCCAAGACATATTAATTTAACTTTTATCAATTGAAAGTGTATAAGCAGATTCAAATCTGTAAGCCTAAATATTCGACGTTCTTTCTTTGCAAGCTAGCTAAATTTAATTTAAGTTAACTTAAAGTTTTACAGTTTTCTGAAGAAGAAAAAAAATGATTTTGGGAGGACAGATATTTTTCCTTGTAAGTACCTGATATCTTGTAACTGGACTGGCTCACATTGTATGATCCGGGACCAACAGCAGACGATGCACCCCCTGCTGTCATGAAAGTCACTCTTGGAGCCCGTCCGTACATGTTTAACTCACAGAGTGGTAGTCTCGCTAAAATGTAATTACACAATAAATACTCCTTCTTTATTCTGTGATAGGGTGTAGCTGTACTTTCATTAAATTATGCTGCACCAAGGTTAAAAAATGCCTGCCCTGTGCTCCCCTTTGTCAGGACTGCGCTGGTTACTTCGCCTGCATAGTTGCTTGGTTACCACATATTGTTACATGGCAACTGCAGACCGAACACACACGGAGGAGGAGAAGTAAGCAGAAGGACCACAGAGACAAGACAGGCGAGTGAGAGACGTGGCACTCTGAGAACTGAAGTTCATGGGAGAATTCAGAAGAAGAATACAAGCTCCTACATATTTATATCTGTCATAGTACCAACTGCTCTCCAAGTGGAACACCTGACTTTCTCTTCTCCTCCTGCTGTTCTATTTTTCTTTCTCTCCCTCGTGCGTGGTTGTGCTAGTGAGCATTAATTTTGCTCGCCTCCTCCCGGAGTGGGCGTGGCTTTTCCAAGCTCCCGCTGCAGCACCTGTGCACCATTATTCGCTCACCTGTTGTATTTAAGTCCAGCTCGTTCCGCTGCTCGTAGTTAGCTCGTTTACCGACCCAGTGTAGCAACATAGCTGTTCTCTCTGCTCTCCTACTGGACGAAGCATATCTTCGGAACATAAAGACAACCTGTGAGAGTAAACTAAGAAACGTGCTTTTGACTTGAGGAAAGTCTAAGTCGTGATTGCTTTTAGTTAAAAATCACTGCCCTGTAGCCTAATACTTAGTATATATATATATATGTAATGGAGAACAAATGTATCAGATTTGACTAGTGCTTCTATGCTTGTAGTTTTGGATTCCAGGCAGCAGTGAATTTAAATTTAATTTAGGTAGACTATTACTTCCAAATAAGTCCCCAGAGACATTTCAAAATAGCTGCGGAGTGGCGAGACTTCCTGCTCGAAGGACTGGTATAATTAGCCCACAACGTCTGGAATAAAAAAACTCTTTGAAAGCTTGTAAGGGTCAAGTCGACAAACCGTTTAGCTTTTACCTGATTCAGTGGTGTCTCTATGGGAGGGAGGGGATTGAACTTCAAGCAAATTTCAAAAAAACTACTGAAATAAGAGTGAGACTTGCTTTTGGAAGGACTTTGAAGAGACGTATCAGCATTTATTACCTGTATCACCTGTACATTTTTTTTGTAACTCTTGTAGTACTGCTTATGTTACATTATTGGCCTTTTCTGGCATTTTTTTATTCATGGAGGGGGCTTCTTGTTTTGTTTTTAATTAGAGCATTAGCCTCTATATTGAAGCCATAGTCCCATCCTACCATCTAGTGGTTGAATGTGACAGAGCCTCACCCCATCCCACCCACCACCACTACACTAGTAGTAGTACTACTGATTTACATTTTTGACCAGTCTCAGTTCATTCTTGACCCACTTCTTCCTGTCCCACAATGTAGTTAAGGTTTGGATAATGAGAACTCAGGGGAAAGCTATGCAAGTAACAAGTAGCTCTCTGAGGGGGGCACTGAACTGCATATACTTGAATTTCCCTTCACGTCTCTTAGTTAGTGGAGTGTGTCTTTGACTGGACAAATCTCATTAACGTTACACAGCACATATGATATCTTAAAGATATATTCTCAAAGACCATCTCTGACAACTCAGATGGTGAGTCTGAATTATCATAATTGCAATAGTGATATCCTAAAAGCAACTGTATTTATTTATTAACCCATCATGTATTCATATTTTCTTAAGACTCATATTACAGTTTCACACCTGGGACTCCTTGCATTTATATTATTCATGTTGCTGACTGGAAAACTGTGCCATTACCCAAACTCTGAGAGTACTTCTAATAACACTTTGTAACTTAGAAGAACTTGATGTAATAAATGCTTTCGTTTTCTGGCTGTGGTTTAATAAGCAGCTGTTAACATTTCCTTTCTCATAAACACCAGAAAGCAGAGCGTTTTTTTAAACTGAAAAATACAAAGCATGCAGTATCTGTGATGGGAGAAGGAAACTGGACAAATCACGACAGAGATGTACATCGTAGATAACTGACTAAACACGTAACAACGATGGGCTGCTATTTAGCAGTCATTTTAACAGTTTGGGTTCAGCTTAATAATGGTTACACATACAAATTATAGTACATTTACGTTGGGGAAGGGCTGATAGAAATAAGGGGTACGATGGAGATGGGGAATATATCCACCAGAGGGCAGCAGGTTGCCTCAGATGAGTCTAACCTGTTTTAAATTCACGTGAAGGCAATGCTGCTTCTCATGAAAACGGAAAACACAATACCCAGCCGTAAGAGACTAAAAGGGATTAAAATGCATTCAGTAGTATATCACTGAATAGTTATAGTGTTTCTATATAGAATTTTTTGTATATTTAGATATATAGAAAGTAGATTGTAGATTTAATGCAATTATTTGCAAATAAATCTAGAAAAGCACTAATTCCCACTAAAAACGATTTCTTTATTCTTTTAGTGGACTGTAGTTCATATATTTGTTCTCTATCTGAGAAAATAAAGCCGTGTTAAAGGGTGTTAAATGTATTAATCAACTCTGCAGGTAATCTTTTACTAAAGTCTCCCAAATGGCAAGTCGGTAAAGGCGAAGATCGAGAATTTTTAAAGCGTCCGTGAAAGCGCCACAAGTTATTTCCACCGTCACGGCCAGCGTCGGTCATCGCCCGGCAAGGTGTCGCTTTCGGCAGCTAATTACCCGTTTTATTCCTCGTTTAAGTGAAAATTTTTGATACACATTTACTTTTGACACTCTCGGCACTTGGGGCCATGGAAAGAATCAGGTTTTTCGTGTTTTTCTTGGTGCTTTCCGCGTCTTTGCTGGGCAAAGCCGAAGCGGGCAGGAGCAGGACCAGCAACCAGAACAGCTTCCGACGGGCAGCTAACGGCATCTATCAGACTCTGAGCAGCGTCTTCGGAGAGGACAACATTAGAGGGTTATACAAGGTCAGTTAGGCTCATATCATGCTAAGTCGGCGGCTGGCTTTGTTCATGAGCCTCATCGTAGCTGCCATTACGGTTTGTGGTCCAAGCATGGCGAACAGGAAAAGGCCTGGTTAATAATTCCACGGATGCCATTTTGGGAAAAAAAAAAAAGCCTTTATCGCCCCCTTTTTCTGTTTAAGTCGGTAGAAAAAGCCTGGGTATAAAATCGTAGTAAAAACAAAAACGTGCTTCGTGTTCTTGCATTCTTATTTGTGTGTGAAGCCAAATCAAGCCACGAATGAGAGAATCTAAATTTAAATAAAATAAGTATAGCTTCATTGATTCACAACATAACCGCCTTTATGTTTCTTTATGTATTAGAAATCTGCTCTTATTAAGGAACTAGTGGGGCCTGCTCAAGTGATCTCATTGGCCCTGCGGCATTTCCTGCATTTTGAAATGTGATGTTATTTCCTGCATTAAGCCGCCAAAGCGTAATTAAGTCAGATATGTTGAGTTGAGTAGTTTTTCCTGTAGACTTAACAGTGTAACACGGAGCTTCATGTCTTAGTGTGCATCTGCTTACCTGATGAACATGCAAATAATGAGTGCCTGATTAAAGTTATGGCGTAAGATAGTGATGTGTGGATGTTAAACCACTGTCTCTGATACTTACATCAGCCTTTGTGACTACTTAAATACAGCTGTAAATGCCTCATTGCATCTGTGACTTTTCCAGCAATGTTTACGTGTGCTGTGAAAAAGAGCTACTAAAGCGGGCAGCCAAAGGGTTCTTATGAAAACACTGCTTTCACGGTGTAATAAAAGCACCTGCTGCTGTAATGATAATCCTGTATGGCCACTGTTATATCAACACATTAGCTACCTGTCCATTTGAGAGTGAAAAATAGTCGGTTGCCTGGAGAGTTGGTAAACAGGGGTTTGATTTATAGCTGCAGAGACCATGGTGTTGGGTCACTGCCAGATCAAAAGTTGTAACACACCCATAACTGCCCTTCCTGGTTTTAATGCAGTTCTTTGCATACTTTGCATAGAGTCCCTATGAGCACAACATCATTCATAATATAGGTTATGGACTGAAAAGCCACCAAAGCATTGCTTTATTTAATAGTTGGGAAATGCACATTGTAGTCTGACCAACAGACTGCCATAATTCATAGGAGACGATGATGCACTCAGTACATGGACGTTATTTTTCACCCTGCTTTTGCTATTGGTTGTTTATTTTCTCATAGGTTTTCTCCAAAGCAACGGAGAGGTTTGTCCATGGAGTGGACTCTTTCCTGGACACCATCTGGAAGATCTGGTCGGATCTGCTGGATGTGATGGGCATTGACTGTAAGTCTACAAATTGCTGCTTAGGACATGTCTGTTAGGAATGTCCGAATGATGAAGGCAGGTAAAAAAATTAAAAATGCCAAGACGTACAGTCCCATGAAAAAATATTTGTCCCCTTCCAGATCCCTTAGTTTATTGCATACTTGCCACACTTGCATGTTTCAAACTAAATTTAATATTAGACAATATTAATATCAACCAGAGTAACTAAAAAATGCAGTTCTTTAAATTATTTCATTTTATTTATTAAGAGGAAAAAGCTATCCAAACCCGCCTGGCCCTGTGTGTAAAAGTAATTGTGCCTAAATATTGCCAGATGTGTTGAGTGAAGAAATCACTTGAATAGAAACTGTCTGGCTAAGTGAAATTTGCTAAAGGAGCTCAAAAAGCAACACATCATCATGATCTAAAGAAACTCAATTACAGATGAGAAACAAAGTTGCTGATGAAACATGTGAGTGTGACAAAGATCATAAATACTTTTCAACAGCACTGTATGTTTAAAATTCATCTTCCTAGATCGCATCTGAAATTATACATGCTTCTGGAAACAGTTAACAATTTTAACTTTCTCTCGTGTCTCTCCCTTTCTCCCTGTACACGTGTAGCTTCAAACCTCAGCCATTACTTCAGCCCCACATCTCTCACCAACTCCCCAGCACGTGCCCTGCTCCTAGTTGCCGCTGTGCTCTTGGCCTACTGGTTCCTGTCTATGTTCCTGGGGGGTTTCTTTTACCTGCTGCACGCTGTGTTTGGACGCTTCTTCTGGCTAGCCCGCGTCACTCTCTTCGCCCTATCCTGCCTCTACATCCTGCAGAAGTTTGAGGGTGACCCTGAGCGCGCAGTGCTCCCGTTGTGCTTCATCATGGCTGTGTACTTCATGACAGGCCCTGTGGGAGCATACTGGCGCCGTGGCGGTGGGGCGGGTTCACTGGAAGAGAAAATCGACCACCTGGACACTCAGATCAGGCTGCTCAATATCAGGCTGAGTCGTGTAATAGACACCATTGAACGCACCGGAGACCAGTAGGCACATTTTAGGTTGAAGCAAAGATGAGTTTGGGGGGTGGGTCCAGGGGAAAAACTGATGTATTTGATAAGAGAATACTGTCTCCTACACACATCTACAGCAACAAAACTACTGGGTATTTACAACTCTATTGTCAGTTGGGGACAAAAGTACAAATGAAAACAGTATTTTAATGGCTTGAATTGATTTGGGTAACAAGAGAAACTGTTGAATTGGAGCTTGCACAAAACCAAACAACTTTTTTTTTTCCTTTGATTTTTTTTTTTGTTGATGTTTTGGAAGGTTTTTTTACATCGCTGAGGAAGTTGTCGGGAGATGTCTGAGGTTTTCTAAATGCTAGCCTACTTCTACACCTCAGCTACTTTTACGAAACTCCTCTATTTTAAATTTTTAAGGTTTGCTTAGGCACTGTCAATGCTTGTGCTTGATTAATAAGCATATTTTACATATATTTACTTAATTTGATCCTTGTAAATGACCTGGGGGTTAAGTCTCAGTTCTTGTCCACAAAAACATTTTTCCCCTTTTTTTTTTTTTTTCTTTTTTTAAGCTACTGCTATAGGAGGGGGTAGGGTGTGTGGTACCGGGGGGCATTGTTGTTTCTAATATGTATATTCCAGCTGTTGGAAAGTTGTCCATAGCAAGATTTATTTATTCAATTTTTCCATCCAAAGTGTTGAAATGTAGATCTAGTTTGTTGAATCACCACCTCATAGTGACAAAAGCTTGACATCAGGACCTCTTTTTCTTGAATATGTGTGTAGATGCAGTTCAGTGACCTACTTGAATATGTGTGCGTGTTTGTGTGCATGTGTGAGGGGCAACCTTGTGAAATGGAAAAACACTGTATAAAAAGTCAACACCAGACAGGCAGCAATATCTCAGGGACTCACCCAACACATGTTGAACTCAAATGAGATATCAAGTATGCTAAAATCATGTATTGGTCTCTTCACAATTCAGATGCGACTTCTCATTTGTTTCCAGCATCTTACAATACTTTCTGTTGAAATGCTGGAGTTTAAATCTAGCCTTTTATTCTTTATTTAAATGACAGCATGGGGTTATTTTGGTTATCTGAACTGTAGCTAATCGTCCTAAATATGTAATCTGTCTCAACACAGACGCATCTGTTATGGTAAGAATTTTTAATCAATTGTAATAGGATCTGACCTGAACTTGCAGATTAAAAAGGTTTTAGTGACTTTAATACTGCTGGGAAAAAATTGTATTGGATATTACTTAACCCTGCTTTTGAAACTAATATGAAAGTGATTATTTCTCCTATGAGTATTTTAATGGTAGTTTAAAACCAGCCTGCCTGATTCATGCACTAAAATGTTGTGTTTAAAAAGTAATGCTTTGGGTACATTGTTAGTCTGCATCACCATAGCTCTCACTAATTGGTTTGATATATTCTTTTTCTTTTAATTGTATATTTCTGAAGGTGGTTTTCTCTCATAATCTCATTTGTTACCATGGATTGGTGTAAGAGAATGTCCCCTGCACTGCTTGTCTATGTTTATAGCATGTCTTCCTTAATAATGTCCCAACATCCTTTACTCTAAATTAAAGTTATTAAATCTGAACTCCGTAATCACAGTTTTGTTATAACAAATGACCCTAATGCTGTTCAGATCTTTCTTTTGGAGGTGGTGGTGGTGCTGATGGTTGGATGAGTTCATACATCAAACATCATGATTGTGTTAATCATTTTGATTAACACAAACTACCAGTATATGTAGTGGTAGTTGCTGGATTAGTGGGCTGTAATTTTGTTTCTCTCAATAGTGTGGGTGCTATGACATGCATTGTAAATGAAAGGTGTTGTATCAACCGGTCAGGGTTGCAGTGGCCGTTTGGCTTCAGAGTATACAGGGTCTATCAAAGAGAATCATCTGATTTAAAAGTGCTTTAATTCCGTAGGTGTTCACAGGTAACATGTTGAGCACTTGTGAACATTGTAGGTTTTCTATGTAAAACTTTAAATTCAGCCATACATTTTAAAATTTACTGCTGTCTCCTGTATGTATATCTTTAAAGAATATAGCCGTTAGAATTGGATGGTTCTTTTTTTAAACACCCTATATAGTGGACTTTATCATACAATTTGTATTTGCTTATATACTATTGGGAGAAAAGCTCCACCCACCAACTACTTTTATTTTGAAGTCTGTTACTGTACTTTTAAGGTTGGTTGGGGTTTTTTTTTCTTCAAACCGATACACTAATAACTCTGTACCTTGAAACCATGATTTCTTTGTAGGTTGTTATACCATGAAAATCTCATCTTGTGTAATTTTATGCCAAGTATAGAAAAATGAACTTGTTAACTGATTCCCAGCGCTGTGTGATAATTCCCATGGAGTTTAGGTTGTCATTAAACTCCATCTCAGAATTAAGCCTGATGATGGCAAACTTCAATAACTATATAAACTCTTAGTGTCTCCTTATTTTGCCCAGAGTGCCATCAGCCAGCCCAGGTCACCCATATATCCCGTGTAACCGGAGATTTTCCTGCATGCTTAACTTTTATGCCTATAATGTTGCATTGCATTACAGTATATTCATGTTATTGACTGCCTAGGCAGGGCCCTTAAGTATGTGTGATGGGGTTGAAATAGCCAGAAGTTAATTACTTTTGGAATTGTGTTATAAGTGTTGTTCTTCTGCACTGATGATTAAACTGTGTATGCTGTTTGCTATCATTACAATCCTGAGCCGGACAGACTCTCTCCCATCATTCCATTATCACTGTGTCGCTGACATGGAGTCAAATTTTAAAGTACTTAAAACAAAATTATCATTTTATGAGCTGTAAATGAACAGTCTGGCCAGTGACCTTTGTTTAACTACTGGCAGCATGTGAGGTAAATAAAGGTTTAGTGTGTGATATTGATGTATGTTGATGGGTTTTAGTATATGATGGTATTATATTGAATTCGGAAAAGGCCATGCGGTTGGTTTAGAGCGAATTCAGGATTTTGGTGGCTATTTATCAGACTTTAAATTCTAGACACTGAAAACTGTTTAAAAACAGATACAACTTGAAACAGTTTCTCTTTAAAGTACCCAGAAGTTCTTACACTGCTGTCTAACATCTTGAAAACACTCACAAACCAGCTCCAAGAGGGAGGTGTTACCATTCCTTTTAGATATTATGGAAGCAATTGTTCATGTTTTAAGTTGCTGGCAGCTGTATGTCTCTTCATTTACCATGTAGATGTCAAAAGATGCCAGTAGATCCTTCTCGGCATAGAATATATGCTGCATTCAAAATCTATTTATTCCATGTTAACAACATCATCTGAATGACATGTACTTCTTTCTTTTTAATGTACTGTATCTTGTGTATTTCTCTGTTTTCCACATAGCCTGCTTTTATATTGTGCTGTGCCAATAATGTTTTCTTTTATTTTTACTTCACTTACTTTCTTTTGTTATTTGTAACTGCTGATTTTAGAGTAGATGCAGATGGCTTT
This sequence comes from Rhamphochromis longiceps, assembly GCF_057381845.1. Classification (NCBI taxonomy): domain Eukaryota; kingdom Metazoa; phylum Chordata; class Actinopteri; order Cichliformes; family Cichlidae; genus Rhamphochromis; species Rhamphochromis longiceps. The sequence goes on along the minus strand of NC_140568.1, from coordinate 28,629,239 downwards.
TCTTTTTCATATCACCACTTAATGTTTTTAGGCCTTTTTCTTTCTTTGTTTGTTTTTAATGAGTATTTTTGTACTCAGTTGTTGTTTGAAGAGCCAAACTATTCTGCCTGCTGTTACTTTCTGTTTGGATGTTTGTGTTTATGAAAACCTGTCAGTGGGGATGCAGTTCTTTTTGTGCCAGAGTGAAAATGAGGTCCAGATTTAAATAAACACCAGATTATGACTGAATGTCTTCCACTTTATGATTCATTAATAATTTTAAGATCTAAAGTTTGTTTGTGCATGTGTGTGTGTGAGAGAGAAGGAGAAACACATTGCTTCATGCTCAGTTTCATAATACACGATAAAAGTAAATGGCTATTTGGTTTGCAATTCTTCGCCTAAACAATTGCTTCAATATTGTAGTATAGCTAGTAATTACTGGAAGTGTTCTTTCAATTATATTTCTAACACTAGGTGGTGCTAAAAGGTTTTATTTGGTTGCTAAAAGGCCGTGATTGTTTGGGAATAGGTGCTCCCATTCAGCCAGATTGGGAATTAAATGATCACTTTTGGCAGCAGTTATCCCAGCAAAAATACACGATACTGTAAAAAGCTATATATTACACTCAATACTCTTATTGTAAGAAAGTGCTCAGCCTATAGTTCAACCTATAGTTCCAGTATGACCATCACAAATGGAAAGAGCATTACTGAAACAGTGAAGTAAGGATTGGAAACAGTGGGAAAACAGTGATCTCAAAACAGGCTTTCGTGGTAAAGCAAAACAAATAACCTTCAGAAAATTGCCAGTGCCTGATGAGAGAAAAATGAAGTTGTACTTGGCAGCTTTCCTGTGTAAACTTTATCATCATCATTTATTTATTTATTTATTTATATAGCATTTTAAAAACACACCTGGTAGACCAAAGTGCTGTACAACTTTACCAACAGGAGTGTTTTGTTTTGTAGATTTGCATCTCTCAAATTCATGGTATTACTACAAATAGTTTCATATAACCGTGTTATTAACCTGATGAATTTAAAGCAGTCCTATGCAAGGTGGTGGATAAAATATAAGGCTGTGACCTAGATAAAAAGTCATCAGACACAAAGAGCAATAAAGCTTTACCACTATGACACGAAATGCTTTTATTGCTGTATTATACGATATCAAACACACAGAATGAACTGAGTCATCTGGCAGCTTGACAAATATCCAAACAAAACTAAATCTCACCTTCTCTACCACTGGTTTTCTTCCCCAAGGGTAGATAGAATAACTGCTGTGGGGACTTCTTAGCACCTTTTGACAGAACAATCCATCATACTTGGAACAATCCATCACCGAAACTCATTAGTTTCCTTGCAATCTTTAGTTGCTACCTATCATCTATCTGGAACAAGCCCATTTTCAGCAAAGACTACACCAACATTCACTCCCCCGACACTTTATTATATACGCTATGGTGGTACTGGGTCACTTTTGACTTCAGAAGGGCCCTAATACCGAATGACATGGATTCAGTGAATTGCTGGAAACTTTCCTTAGAGATTTTGATCCATATTAACATGATAGCAGCTGCTACAGATTTGTTGGCTGCACATCCACGACATCTCCTGTTTCACCACATCCCAAAGGTGCTCTATTAGATTGAGATTTTGTGATTGTAGAGGCTGCTTGAGTACCATGTCATGTTGAAGAAAGCAGTTGTGATTTATTTGAGTTTTGTGACATGGTGCAGGACGTCGTCAGCTACAATACTCAGGTAGGCTTTGGTATTTAAACAACGCTCAGTTGGGACTGAGGAACCTAAAGCACGTCAAGAAAATATAGACACCATTATACCACCATAAGAGGATACAAGGCAAGATGGATCCATGCTTACATGTTGTTTACACCAAATTTTGAGACTAAAATTTGAACACTACGCAGAAATCAAGACTCATCAGACCAAGCAACATTTTTCTGATCTTCTATTATCTACTTTTGGTGAGTTCATGTGAACTGTAGCTTCTGGTTCCTGTTCTTAGCTGACAGCAGCGGCACCTGGTGTGGTCTTTGCTCTAGCCCATCTACTTCAATGTTTGACAGGGCGTGCGTTCAGAGATGCTCTTCTGTAAATCTCGGTTGTAACAAATTGTTATTTGAGTTACTGTTGCCTTCCTATCAGCTCAGATCGTTCTCTCTATTCTCCTCTGACATCAGCAAGGCATTTTCACCCAGAGAACTCCCACTTGCTGGATATTTTCAATTTTTAGATAGCCATAGTGATGGCTGTGTGGGAAAATCCCAGCAGATCAACAATTTTTGAAACACTCAGAACAGCCTAACTGGCAAAGTTGAACAAATGTACCTAATAAAGTGACTCTGAGCATATTCCACAGATGAGCATCCATATGTTGTATCTGAACTCATCTCGCAGCACATAAAATATAAGTTAGTCATTGTGGTTCTCATCCCTGACCAAAACATTTTTGTTTGATTAAATTGGAAGCTTAAGCAACAACTGTCCTTGTGACAGATGGCCATCTAGATCTGTAAAACAAAAAAGGTGAATGCTGTTGTATTTAAACTGTTTAAACCTACACTGTAAATACAATAATAGTTTGTTTCATATCTCCAAAACAAGTTCAGTTATTTATGAAAAGGGTTGCTAAACTGCAGCGTGTACTTCAGCATCTGCAACACTTAAATTCTTCATCAGCCTTGATTAAATAAGATCTAAAGTAACTGCTGGAAAGTTTTATGTGGACAGCCTGCACAGCATTTCAACTTTAGCTTTGCAATATTTCGTATTTTCCGTGTTTACTGAGTCAACGTTTTATTAAAAAAGTGGAATTACTCTGGTATTTTGCATAGTACTTTTAAAAATTACAGTTAACACTACAAAAAACATTCAACTATCAGCTGCTTTTCACAAAAATATCAGGATCTCTATCTTTTTTTAAAAAGAAAAAAGTCTTTGTCCATTTACGTTTACATGGCAACCAGATGTGTTACAGTTTGGTGTTGTACTGACCTGATCTTTAAACCCCAACAGGTTGACGTTAAAATACAAACCAATAAATATTATCAGCATACAAACAAGCTCTTTTGCTGACATCACATTTGCTGACAAACAAAAAAACCAAAGAAAAAAAAGAAACATCAGGAAAACAAAAAACGATTGCTTATTCTGGGCTTCAAATTCTCCTTCATGGCTCATGATGTATAAAAACTGACCAAACAGCAGGTTCACTCCTCCTCTTTTCACCGTGCATTAGTTTGTGTTTAATTGAGTGCTTAAGTTCTTGTACTGTTAATTATGAGACATCCACTCAATCTGATCCTTTGTAATCTGGGCAGTTCAGTTTGTCAAAATTAATCCACTAGTCCAGTTGTTCAATTGTTAAGATTAATTAGCACCACCTAGTGCCAGAACTGTCAGTGGTAGAAAACGGTGACCAAACTGCAATCATCTCACCAACAAAAGCAAAACAACATCTGCACCAAACTATAGCAGCTCATAAAATTTTGTAAATATTACTTTGGGCTAAATAGACAACATCAGCAAGTAAGTCAATGTATACAGAGCCTAGACCAACAATACAACAGCGAGAGGCTGTCTAGTAGTTTTTGGCAATTTAGTTAACTGTGCAAGAACTTGAACCACTCAATGTAAACTACAATCACCTATTGGAATGGCTGTTTACCCTCATGGTACATATTTCTAAATAAAGTGGCAGTTTATATATATAAAAAAACAGGTAAATCCTGCCCTCCATCATGTTACTCTGGTGGTGACTGTAGGTATGATTTCCTGTTTTTAGTCCCCATGAAGAGTATCTATGATGGACATCCATGGTGGGCCAGAATTGGACAAAAGTTGCATCTTCCATACGTCATTATTGTCGCCTCTTTTCACTGCATGGCAGTCTAATAAATCAAAAATGTTTATAGAAATAAAGTCTGTAAAAAATAAATAAATAAAATAAAATGACTTGATTTCCGTAGCCAGCGATGCGTTCTCGCTGAGTCTCTGGCTGTTCACATTATAATTCACACCTGGCACTCCTTGGGTGTCAAAATCGTGCCACAACTTTAACATCCAGACCCCCTGCACCACCTGCACCAGAACTCTGAGCCTGCTGTGGTCCCTGGTCCACCTGGATATGATGAACGCCATTGTTAAAGCTGGCACACAACAGATTGCTGGAATCACTCGGTGCCAACGAAACCAGTGGACCGGCACCTTCCAGAGACAGCGTCCCTAAACAAACTAAACAGAGGACAGGAGAGACAAGGTTGCAGCAAAGCCAGCACAGAGATAAAAAAGGCAGAGTGGTTTTTCATTATTTATTTTGTGTTGAAATGGTTTCATCAGTGAGTAGAGGTGTTACCTGCTGTATGTTGATCCCAGATTTTGACAGAGCTGTCATGGGAGGATGTTCCCACTCGAGCTGTGCCACCAGGATGCATGGGGAGAAACACACTGCAGGCTGTGGTTTGGAGGTGGCCTCTGTACTCCACAACTTTGCAGCCAGGCTGACGCAGGTCCCAGAGCTAGTAACCCACAGACACAAGTCCACCCATCACAAATCTCAGTGTTTTATGTTCCAAAAGCATCGGCAAAATCAGTGGAGTGTTTGAGATACTGTGAAAAAAATAATCTGATCCATTTTTCATGAGGGCAAAACCTCAACCTATATTACTTTGTATTATACTCACTCTAAATCTCTATATTAAATTGGAAGTTGGAAGTGAAGCCCGCAAGAAAATCAGTCAAAGACAACAAACACACAAAACAAATTGTGCTGCATCAGTTCATAATTTTAAACTGGCAGAGCAAAAGAAATTGTTCATTCCAATTAGTGTGTCTTTCACACCAACGTAATACAACCCAGACAATAAATAACCTAATGACAGCCTCAATCTACCCAATATCTGTGCATTTAGAGCTTTACAGACAACAACAAACACATATCTCCAGAGGTCTTACTGTGGCTTCACACCCCTGTCCTCCAAAGCCATTGCTACTGGACACCAAGTAGTTTCCATTTGGAGAGACATCACAGTGGGTCTGGATGTACTGCTTAGCTGGAAAAGTATTGGTCACCTGCCATACACGGCTGTCCCACACCCTGTATACATAAGCAAACCATTACTAAAGAAGGACATTTAACACACGTGTAAGAAAATGCTGTGTTTACACATGAGAGTGCATGTCCTTAGGGTCTTCTACTTTTCAGGGTGAATTTTCCAAATAAATCGCAACACATGCTGATTATCCCCAGAACACATCCTAAGTCTCTAAATGTCTTAACTGCATCAAATGCTTAGGGTTCAACATGATCAAGGGGTCATGGATGTGTTATCTAAGTGTTAGGCTCTGTAATCACTTTACTCTCCCAGGATCTTGAACAGTAAAAACTCCAAAAATGTTGGCTTTGGTTTAAAACATTTTCTAAATCCCTTGATTATACATTATATATGACTCACATTTATAGCCTTACTAAAATAAAAAAACAAAACAAAACAAAAAAAAAAAAAAACAAGCAGTATTGCTTTGTGTGAGTTTAGGTTCAATGCCGAGGCTTAATACTGTCTCTGGTGCTCTAATTGGCTGCTGCAGCTACGTTTTGGCTGACTTTATGTGGACAACAGCAGTAAGTCCTTCAGCATTAAATAACAGGATAACAAGGGTTGCATAAGTTCATGTTAAGGTTTGTGTTACTGTCTGATTTGCTGTCTTGGTGTACTCACAATATTATCTTTTTTCTTCTATGGCATTTCAAAGGCAGAAAGCGTGTTAGCTCCCAAAGACACGAGGTATTTTTGAATTTCAGCAATAATTTAGAGATGGGGTCAGGTCACGGACAGGAAAAGTGCTACAAAGTAAAAACTAGGTGAACGGTTTAATTTCCCAATCCAAATTTTACCACCAAATGGGACTTGAACTCACCTTTGACTGATTGAACAGTCAGACATGATACTGACTTAGCAGAGAAAATAGGGAAGGCATAACTGAATCTATTTTTTGTGCCACATAATTCAATAATAAAAGCTGTAGATTGACATCAAGTAATTCTTTTTCAGTGTTACCGAATGAGAAACATCCCACTCCTGCTATTAATTACACATAAAAAATCTGCACTCATTTGAGATTTAAACAAATCATCATATTTTACAGCACACAAAATTAATTTCCACTGAATTTCAATAATAATACAGCAAAAGAAAATCCTTCTGTGCCTTATAGTCTTATCCTCGGAGGTCTGGACAATAGAGGAGCTGGCTGGAACCCAGCATACATGAGTCACCTGGAAAGAGACACAGGAAAGTGGAAAAATCTACACCCTGCGGACAAAGGATCTAAAAGTCTGATTAAGTAGCTTGGTGATCTAATTATTTCTCTCATGTGCTCAGGTGTTTATCTAAAGCAGCCCAGTATGCTTAGTACGCAGATGTGAACACATAAAAATATAATACTGTTACTCTTACCAGGTTTCTAGATATGTTGTGTCTCTGTTCACATTTTGCAGATTCTATATCCCACAGGCACATCCAGTTGTCACGAGAGCCAGTGCACAGCTTTCTTCCATCTACCGACCATAAAAGAAACACTTATATTTGGTGCAAATCGTTAACCTGAAATAGATGTTGGTGTGCAGCCAGAAGTGAAAATAAAAACTCTTACTTCCAATAAAATGAGAAAATCCGACATTCCAGGTAGTGCTAACTTTCTACTAATTAAGGCAAATTATTCAGTCAAGTTGAGAATAGCCATTTATCATACCACAGGACACGCAGAAGAAATACGTCAACTATTATAGCTGCTATATGAATATGGGTTCACTTCAGGGATATTTCATCTTTCAGTATGATTTGGTTTGCTAAGAAGTCACATTTCACACAACACACGCATGAAAGCTGTGGTCAAAAGTTTACATGGAAATGACTGTCATGGTAATTTTGGTCTTTTAATTATTCCAGGTTGAATCATTGTACAGCATACATGTTTAATGATTTTTATAAAACAAGCATTGGGTGCACAAGTTTGAACTTATTTTGGATTTTCTCTAATGCACACAGAGTCAAAGATACGAATACACCCCCACTAACATTTAGTTAAATGTCCCTTGGAAAGTGCACTTTGACCAGACACTTTTGGCAGCCATCAACAAGCTTCTGGCTGGATATTTGACCACTCGTCTCGGCAGAAATGGTAAAGTTCTTTGAAACTGGTTGATTTCCTGGCACAGACTCAGCTTTTAAGCGTAGTCCATAAATTTTCAATAGGGTTAAGTTCGTGAGGGCCATTCCAGAAGCTTAATGAGCCGTTCCCAAATAACAGCAGGTTCCAGGATCATCAGATCAACAATTATACATAAGTTACTAAGATGTATTACAACTTTGCCATCGTCTAGAAGAAGACCCAGACTTTCAGCCTAAGATGAGAGGAATTTGGTTAGGATGTTTTGGAACACAATTTGGGTATCTCCAAATTCAAATTGCACCCAATTCTTTTTTAAAGTTAATAAAGATGTATATTGTACAATCACTCGACCCTGGAAAAACAGTTCATCAACAGATCATTAAAAGCCCAAACTTATCATGACTGTAAGTTTGACCAGACCTTTACAGATGAAATGTGCTTATTTTTGTTTATACATTTATAGTAAAAGTGTTCAAAAAGTGAACAACAGAAAAGACCAAAAACAATACTAAAACTGATAAAAATGTATCCAAAACTAAACATTTTCAAACAATAAAAACTAAACTGAAATGAGCTAATTCATTCTGCAAGTTACCTCTAATTAAACTGAACTGGTAACAAAAACTAGAGCTAATTAGGTTTTATTTTGTTTTTGTCTGTTTTGTTGTTGTTTTGTTGTTGTTGTTTTTTTGTGAGGGGGGGTTGCCTTTGTTTTTGTTTTAATTACACCAATTCTGCTTTTTATTTCATGCTTATGAAATGTCTTCTGAGGTACCTTTGTTTTTCTTGAATTGATTGTCTGCAACTGCAAAAAAGATACTTGGGGATAAATAAGAAGCTATCTGTACAAAGATATGACAGAATACACTTACTAATTGTGTTTTATCATGCACTTTAACATACTAGAAATCAGAGACTGGTACATTTACCTTAAGCAATATAACCTTTAAGACAACACTTAAAACATTTACTCACGTCTGAGGAGATTCATTGTGTGTGAGTGCCTGTGTGTATGTACCAGGACTGATAGCTAGTCCATTGACCACCAACTCATGCCCACAGAATTCCTGAATAGGTTCGTCTCCCTGGTTGAGGTCCCACATCAGTACAGTTTTGTCCCGTGAGGCACTAAAGATCCATGTACTACCTGGATAACAAATCACCTGGTAGAGTACAGAATTCACAGGAGATAAGAGGAGACTGGGGAACGTGAAATGTGTCACACGTTTAAGGCGTCATTCCTTTATCAGTTTGTGCGCACACGGTATTGATGTTACCTTGGTAACCTCTCGGTTGTGGCCCTGGAAAGACTGACACATCCGGCCTTGTTTCCAGTCATACACCACCACAGCCTACAGAGGTAGAGATGCTAATCACACCATGTTTAAGTGTAGTTTTCACAAAATCTATACCCTTAATTCATGGGTTTCTAATATAACCTGTATCATACCTTAGATCCAATATTGTGAGTCTTTTTTGAATTGGGCATTTTACTCTGTGAGCTCTATGATTTAAAATCACTTAAAACCATGATAAAGTTCAATTTGTGGCTTGAACATTTATAATATTTAAAGAGACTTAATAATCAGTACAACAGTTCAATTTTTGGCTTTACCTGGTCACTCCCGCCAGAAACACACAGGTCTGGACTGAGAGTGGTCACTGTGTTAATGGACCCATGATGTGCAGGCTCATACTGCACCACCTGACTGTCAAAGGTATTATCTGTCTTCTCTGCCTGAGATGCCCTGTACACACACACACACACACATAAAAATACACACATACATAAAATTGCAAAAACTTTAATATGTAATAATATATATAATACAGACACACACACACACACAGAGAGAGAGAAGGCCTAGCACAAGTCTCACCTGTAGAGCTCAGACCTCTTGCGGAACTTGCTCTGTAGTTTGCCCATGTCTGCCTAGGAACCTGCAGTCACACTGACACACACAGAGAAATGCCATCAAACTGAAAAATCACGCTTCATAACAACTAAACGCACATGTTGTGGTAGTAACGATGAGGGATAACTACTCGGACTTCACTACAACCCTACAGTTCACTTAGTGATTGTCTATCCCAGAGCAGTGCTTAATGCAATAGCTACATTAGGCACACACTTTCTGTGCTTCTCTTGCAGCTAAAAGAACAACAACAACTAACTACTTTGTCTGTTTTTAGTGAGTTAGAAGCCTTGTGTGACATTTTGGTGGAAATCATTCAGCAAACAGAATACAAACAGTACTTTCTCACACACGCACAGCTACGCCCCACCCTCGTTATCCCGGTGTACTCCACTCCACAAACAAGCGACAGGAAGGAGAGGGCTCAAATCCTATTACAGCGGCATCATTACTGTCACAAGGTATTAGTCACTGGAAAACACCTGCTAAGAACTTTGCTGGCGATCATTATGCAACGGTACTCGGTGGATTTTAACCGTAGTTAATAAAGCTGAAAAATGGATGATGACTCGCGCACACTTGTAGTGCACAGAAGCAGGGTTTCTTACCTGTCACTGGCAGGTGTCGTCGCTGGGTGATGCAGAGGCTGAGGAGCTAGCTTGCTAGCATGCTAACTAATCTTTATCTGTCATTCTAAGAAAGATCAATGCATTAGTGGCAGTAGAACATAGACGGGCACGCGTTAAAGCTTGGAAAAGTTGTTATTTTAACAAAAGCGAACCGTTTCCCACACACTGCCATGACAGACCGCTGTCCTAACTGCGTGGGAAAGTGCACAAAAGTGTCTTTTTAACTGCAAAACACCCATCCCTCCCTCCGTAGCGACCAGGGAGCGACGCTTTCTCGTAACCAGGCGAGGACGAGGTCACGTGAGAAACAGAAGGAAGTAACCGGAAACTTACAAAAATAAAAGCCTGTTCACTGTTTGTTTCTATAACTGGACAAACGTGAACACAAATGAACACAAAAAAACACAATTTTTTAGGAATGTTTGTTTTTTCAGGAGTAATCCAGGTGAATGTACTGGCTTTTGGGTATATTTCACCACAGGGTAGCTTACTAAAATCCTCTTTGTTCACTGCAGTGTATCCATTGCCCAAGCTCATCATGTGCACCAAAAAATGCAAAACACTGCCTAGAGGGAACATTTTCTTTTCCAAAACCAGGACTTAAACTACAGTGGTATAGGCCTATGGTGGACCCTAATAATTTTATTTTCACATTAAAGCAAAAGCAAAGATGGCTTTTTTCTTATTCTTTTCCCCATGTATCCCCAGAGGCATTGGTTGAATTGCAAATCCTAAATGAAGATATTATAAAGTGTATATAACATACACTTAACTAGCGACAGCATACGACTCCTCTCAGTCCCCCCCCCCCCCCAAAAAAAAAAAAAAAAAACAAAAAAAAAACAAAACAAAAAAAGCAAAAAACAAAATTCCATCCAAAATACAAGTTTGCATGTTTTTAGTGGAGGAATTAACACTGGTGAAGCATTATGGTTTGGCAGCATGGAACATGGTTTGTTTTAAGTGAAATCTCCTCATTAAAATCAATTAAACTTGACAGGTTAGAAAGTCACTGACCTGTGGATGACTCTCCCTTTAGAGGGCCGGTTTGTAGACATTTATTATAGGCACAGGCTGAATAAACTCCCCAAGCTGCAAATCTGGGACACCTCAGACAGGTCTCTGGACACATAACATTAATTCTACTACTTGAAACAGTTCTCCTCTTTACATCTTTTATTCAGGTTCTTCTTCAGTCCTTTCTTTCCCAGTTGCAGTGAGAAAAGATAAGATCAGCGAGGCTTCATAAACTAGATTTGAACAAATACATCACATGCAATTAACCACTGAGTCACTGGCACGCCCCCATTTAAACGGTCTAAATAGGCCACTTAGTTAGGTTACAATCAACACTGCTCAATACCTATGTGAGATGACCTCAATTCTAACTTTTTTTGCTTGCAGCAAAAGGCTTAATTGTGTATAAATATAGTTACACTTTTACAATATAACAAATAATCCATGTTACTCCAATGTTTAAGAGTTTTCTAGTATGAATGTGTATATTTTTTCTCTTACTTTGTTCTCTAAAGAGCCATTATCTTTGTATATACGGAGATCACAACCAAACGTTGCTATTACATGTATTTTCATATTTAAAAAATGTTTCGAGGATTCCTTAGCTTCCTTAGAAATTCTTCCTTTGAAGTTCCTTAGCTCACATGTACTATAATTGCTTTAATGTGTTAGTGGAGTAAGGCAAAATTTTAAAAACGCATAAGGTGGCTTCACTTTGCTATAATCCCTAACTCAGACTTGATGGTGCAAGGCCCATTTGCTTCACCCATGTTACGCATTGCTGAAAGCATTAGGAGTGTACTGTACAGTTCTTTTTATGAGGCAGTTAAAAAGTCACAAAATCTCGGCAAAACGGCCACTCATGCTTTCCATTTTAAGGTTTTAGATAATGATAGTGGCATGTGACTACATGGCTCAAATTAAGAAGTAAAATGGAAACAATGCAGAAAAGAGATTTAGGCTCAAGATCTTGATCATTGTAATGCTTGAGACCTCAATTCTAAACCCATTCTCATAGGCAGAATAATAAAAAGTCTCCTGTATGCTCAGGAGCTACTTAAATGACAAAATTCAGTTACTGGAGATATCGTTCATTTATAGCATTGAGAGAATAGTTTTGTTGCTCAATAGTAAATGGACTGGTTCTTATAAAGCAGTTTTCTACTCTTTGTGAGCACACAAAGTGCTTTACACAACTCGCCTTATTCACCCATTCACACCCATTCATACAAGCACTTTTTCCTATGCTTTTTCTTTTTCTTTTCAATGTGACAGCTTTTGAAGGTGCTCCTGGTTTTGATGTCTAATTGCACATGATTCACATGTGTGCTTTTCATATGTCTTTACTAAATGCCAGCTGAATTTGTTTATTTACTTATGTTGTTTTTATTACAGCTTCTACTATCCTCTTGGCCAGGTCTCTCTTCAAAGAAAGATTAGAAAAAGGATATAACAAATGAAAATACAGAAAAAATAACACCTGCTGCATAACTCTCCAGATTGTTTGAGGTATATACAAGGGCTTGATTTAATATTAAAATTTGTTTGGTGATCTGAAAAACGCAAGTGTAACAAATATGCAAAGAAAAAAAAGAAATCAGGAAGGGATCCTTCATATTCAAAGTGGTGGACATGAAGGATCTAACATGTCGAAAAGCGCTATATAAATGCAATCCATTAAATACTGCAGACAGGCCTGGTTTCCTTTGAATTTAGTGAAGTTTTAGACTAAGATTGACACTATTGTTCTTAGCAAGGGATTAGACCTAGAATTGATATAATAATGGCTGTAGGTCAAGAGGTAGAGCTAATAATTGGAAGATTGGTGGTTCGATTCTAGGCTGCATGCCAAAGTATCCATGGGCATGACCAAGTTGTGTTCACTGGAGTGTGAAGTTACATTGAAAGCACTTGGAAGAAAAAAAAGGTTTTGTGTAAATGAGGAAATTTGTATTAAGTATTTTCAGCCCTCAAGTAGAGTATACTCTATGCTACAGTATGTATACAATATGTTTTTGATAGACTGTAAGTCAAAGCTTGGGAAAAAAGAAATGTACCACAATTACACCACACCACAAGAAGACAATATTGAACAAAACACAAATGTAACCCTCCAGTTGACTTAAAGGTTAGCTGGAGATCGCTCTAAAGCGTAGTGATGGTGTGACGGACCATTAGTTTTAGACAGGTATAAATATGTGAATAAAAACTGCATTTTAATGACGGTGTCAAAGAAGCTCATAAAGAGCAAAGAGTCTAACAGCTAAGTTAAGTTAACGCCTCAGTGCCTCGCCAAAAATAGCACAAAATGACCTTCAGAGTTTACTGCAGTGCCGTTTGATTGCATACTGTGTAACTATATTATGTCCACTGAAACACAATCAGAGTGTGCAAGGTTAACTTCCACTAGGCGCTCATCACGCAATCACTAAAACATAAACTGTACTTCCTATGGCTCTCCATAAGGACCTCCTCCCACCCAGTGAGAGCACACACACACACACACAAGAAAAAAGAAAAGAAAAAACAGGATTGAAATAGAAACTGTACAACAGAGATATGAAGTCCCAACATATCCCGTCATACGCATTTTCTATTCCACAGGTTGGTGTATAAATGACTTGTGTGGCGTTTGTTTGACGTGACACTCCCCCTTGGTCGATGGGAGGCCGACGTCACCCTGCCAGCGGAGGAGTGGATGGCCTGTGCAATAAAAATACATGAAGAGAATTGAGGAAAAGGAGAAGATTGGCCGGGGGAAAAGCAACAACACGGCTGTTATTCCTTTCTTTACGTTCCGCTCGTGAACCGTGGACTTGAGCTCCCTTCTGAGGCGCACTGGGATGTTTTTTCGCCTCTCTATCAAGAGCTCGGGCAGAAATGCTGTGTTATGTGCGGCTTTCTTGGCTTTTTGAGCGCACCGAGAGAGATAACTGTACTGTATCCCAGCCTAGCGGATTGGAGTGAAAGTCCGCCATATTCTGCCTTACCACGCCCGGGAGTCGAGCCATTGGAAAATAAACGGACAGCCTTATTCATGCGTTTTTCTTGTTGCCCTTATCCGCAGACGGTAACCTGAACGCGAGGGATTTCGTTTAATGAAAAATATCAACATTGACGACTTTGAAGAGAGGGTGGCCCGGCTCGGATGACAATGCTTAACGAGATCACACTGAGCAGTACGGAGGATGTGTCTTAAAAGGATCTGTTGATCATATTGAGACGGGAAAGCAGATTACACCTATTAAGATTGCACAGATATTCCACCGAAACCGCTTTGGACTGTTGTTTTGAAGCTGTCGGGAGGCCCCAGATAAGCGAAGCAGGGGGAGGGGGTGGGGGGGGTCAATAATTTCTCAAATATCTAATTTTCCTTTCCACCACAATCTGTGCGCTGTTGGGACTCACTATAAGGGCGTCCACGCGTTATTTCACCACCAGTAGGCCTGTATGAGGACGTTATTTGGCATTCACAGGCCTGTTTTTTTTTTTCTTTCTTTCTTTTCCTTTCTTTCCTTCTGCCCCTGAAATCTGGATGAATCACTAAGAGGGGAAAGGAGTGCGAGTTTTACAAAAGGAGAGAGAATGACCCTGGAATCCATAATGGCGTGTTGCCTCAGCGAGGAGGCGAAAGAAGCCAGGCGGATCAACGACGAGATCGAAAGGCAGCTCCGCCGGGATAAGAGGGACGCACGCCGGGAGCTGAAACTGTTGCTTCTCGGTAAGCTCGACGGGGAGAGCAATGCCAAGCCCGCATTCCTCTCTCACTAAAAATGCCTTTGTCGGCTGTAGGGAGTGGGGGTTAATGGGGTTTCCCCACCTGAGTGAAGTTTGGGTGGTAGGGTAGAACTATCTCGGTGTTATGAGTCGAGTGCACAGATTGGCAGGTCAGCAGAGGGAGGAGATGCTGCCCAGCAAGGCCTGCATGGCTTCCACTATATTAAAAAAACCACCTGATTTGAATAACTGTGACTGGCTAGTGTCGAGGAAACAAATGAGCGCTAGCTCTCCATTGACTCCTCCATGCTCTTTACAGGTTTGACAACAACCTGTGCAGCCAGATCTTAAGGAGCCCATCCAGGCGGTGTGCTTATAAGAGTGCGGCTGGGCCAAAGTCTGCGCTTTATTGGGCACAATCAAGACAGTTTTGCAGCTTAACACATAACCCTGGCAATCATTATATCCCAGATATCGATGTAGAGTGAAAGCTTGGCCACTTGATGTCCTATAATATGTGTAAACCTGTGTGTGATGGTATGCTCCTGCATATTATATTGTGGAATATTAAATTTCCAGACTAACAGCAGTATTCGGTGCAATACAGTGAGTAATGTATCATGGTTTTAATAGTAACATTCTAAATTGTTATTTAAATTCTTTTAAAAAAAAAACCCTAAATAATGACATTCGTAACTGTCTTTGCAGTGTTTGGTTGTAAATGGGGGAGAAGGGGGCAGATCCTGTTAAGCAGCATTAGTCATACTGAAGAAATGTGAGGAAAACAAGTCATCTACTTACCATCCCGGTTTTAATTAGGTTTTCAACAAAAAGCCCATTAGATGTGATGACTGTGGTCCTGGTGAGTGGTGCCAGAAACCTCGCTTCCTGATCTGCTGCTCTCCTCACTTAGTTCCTTAGAAAATGCAAGAAGGCAATGGTCTAAAGTACATTTAGGCCCTTAGATCGCAACATTGCCTCCCGAGTGATGCTTAAGAGGGACTGGATGAGAGAAGTTTACACCTTTGGCTGCTGGTTAAAACAAAACAATGACATAAATCCTTCTTAAATGGATTTGAAGGAGCTCACTGCCACCACCCTTGTTAAATAACTGTGCTGCTGTTGCCCCTTAATCTCTCATAATACACCACAAGTTCATTGTGCAAATTCATAAGCAGTCAGTGACCTTAAACAACAAAGTGTGTGCTATTTGAGGGCAGCTGTTTCTAATAATCTTGTATTTATTTAATCTTTAGTCAGTAATGTGTGAAAATTTGTCAGCCCAAAGTGAAAGGGTAGGCTGTTGTATTTCAGAGGGATTTACTTTACTTTAAAAAGATATAAAGTGAAATGGAGCATGATTATATAGAGACAGGAAAACAAGAAACAGCAGCACAGATTTTAGACGGTAGTAAAGACTTTTTTCTGCTGTGTGGCTTTTTCCGGAGTTATAAGAAACATCTAAGGTTTGAGCATGGAGAGGCCGATTAGAGTATGAATAGGAAATGCGTTATGCTCAAGGCTAACCTAGGACAATAGACCTTATTAATCCTTGTAGAAAGTAGCGGCATTCATAAATACAATAGGCAGGCATATGCTTGAGCATCTAAAGCAATCCTGGATAAATTAACCATTTTATTTTTGGACCTGATTCAGTATATCAGCTCATATGCAGGGCTCTCAGTTCACAATGATTGTTTATTTATTTATTTATTTGCGTGTGTGTTAATGCACACAAATACCACTTCTATTACAAGTGGTCAAGTGAAACAGAGGAAGATGTGCATATGTGAAGATGTGTGCTCTATATGACTGTGTCACCACAGATGCTCTGTGAACTATTATACAGTGACAGGATACGGGTATTCAGTTTTTCAAGCTTGCTAATTGCTTAATGTCCCCGATGGATTTGACCACTAAACTCTCCAAGTCAAGTTCACTAGTTTTCAGGATGACCATCAGTGGGCTTTTCAGAAATCATCTTGGCTTTTAAAACATCACTTATAATCTTTCAAAACCACTAATTGCTTTGTGTCTACTGGGATCGTGTATGTTGAAACGCAGGCTACACAGCAAATGAGAAGATTGCAAGTTTTTAATCCATTCCTCAAGTATCTCATGTCCATTAAGAGCTAACCGGATAATGGGAATGTTCTGAAATTAACACTCATTTAACCTTATTGGATGACTGAGAATACATTAGCAGCAACAGTGTAGATGAGTTGATTCAGTGGGAGAAGGGCTTGATATGTTTCTCTTAAAAGCTGTCAAGTATAGATGTTGTTTAATGATAGGTCAAATACTGGAGAAACCGATGGTTTCTCTCATATAAGTGACTAATAAAGACTCTCTAGTTAACAAAACATTGATATATATATATTGTATGGATGAAATATTCAGGCACATCTATCAATCAATTTATCCATATCCATTCCCTGCTGCTTATCTGGGTTCAGGTTATAGGAACAACTGTCTAAGCAGAGAAGTCCAGACCCTCTCTCCCTCCAACCGCTTCCTTCAGCTTAGCCTGGGGGACAGAGATATAATCTCTATGTCCCCCAGGGTGAGTTGCTCTGAAACCTCTCGGTAGTACGTGCCTGAAACACCATACTTAGGAAGCGCCGAGGAGGTAATTTAGTCAGATGCCCGAACCTCCTCAATTGGCTCCTTGTGGTGTGGAGGAGTACCGGTAGCAGCTCTACTACTCAACCTGTTCTGAATGACTGAGCTCCACATCTTTATCTAAGGAGAGCCCAGCTACTCTTTGGAGAAACCTAGTTTCTTCTGCTACCATCTCATCTACAGTCTCATTCTTTAGCTCATGACCGTAGGAGAGGGTAGAGACATAAATCAGCAGTTTTGCTTTCAAACAGCTCTCTCTTCACCACTACAGACTGTCACGGCATCCACATCGCTGCAGACATGACCCCAATCCGCATTTTAGTTTCCCCAATCAACTCTCGCCTCACTAGTGAACAAAATCCTGAGATACTTAAACTCATCCACTTTCCAGCAATTTGTCCCTGATTCAGAGTTGTCATTCTTTTCTGGTTGAGAACCATTGCATCGGACTTGGAAATGCTAATTCTCATTCCTGCTGCTTCACAAGATCTCATCTTTAAGCCACTCAAGCAGAAACTATCCATCACTTGACTATGCCTTGAAATTGTGTCTATAAAGGTTACAGTTAGTTACAAAAGTTAGAGTTATTGGCAAAGTCCAGCAGTCGACCGGGATGGAGTCCAGTTTATTAGCTGGTATTATACATCGAGTCTTTGCACTGCAACTGGTATTTTTCAAAATCTACAGTTTTTACTTTGACAGCAAATGGTTTCCATTTATGGCTTCTGTTGCACTTTTCACAGTTTCTCTACAAGTTGGAGAGTAGCTGGAGAGTATTTTTAGACAGGTCTGCCTTTTTATGCAAACTACAGGTAACCGCAGCAGTATGCTACCAATCAAAGTAATCATGTTTTTGCCAACTGGTTGGGGAGTACATGACCCATCTGTTCCCTAGAAAAAGGTGGGTCCTGTGAAAAAATGAGGGTCACTGTCTATTTCTAGATTCTAGGCCTGTAAGAGTGGGCCTTTTAGCAATCATTTAATCAGCGACTGCTATCAACCTCATGCAACCACTTTAAGCCACCTGATGAGTTCTCATTTTTTATCTTAATAACTATTAGTTGCCATGGACCAGTCTCTAAGCCTGTGTGACTAGGACCTTATTCACTTTAGCCTATATAGTCATCACAATTGTCATACAGCCAATATGGCTTACTAGTTAATGTCATGTGCTTAGTGGTCTTGGCTGTGTATACCTCAATAGTCAAAACGGGATTTAGTTTTGACTATTGCTAAAAATGTTTTGTTGAGTTCAGAGGAGAATGACCAGACTGTTTCAAACTGTTAAGAAGACAACAGAAACTTAAATAACCTCTCGGTACAACCAAGGTGTGCAGATGAGAATCATTGAATGGTCTACAACAGCAGAAGACCGCACCACGTGTCACTCCTGTCAGCAAAGAACAGAAAAGCCTATGATTCACATAGACTCACCAAAGCTGGTTAACAGAATATTGGAAAAACATTGCCTTGTCTGAGTGTTTTTCTGTTGCAACAGTCAGCTGTCAGTTAGAATTTGACTTTAACATGAACTTATGGATCCATCCTGCCTTGTATCAGGCTTGGTAGTGTAATGGTCTGGGTGATATTTTATTGGCATTGAACATGAATGAACTCACTGTATTCAAACGGTTTCTGTATCCCAATCCAATAGAACACCCTTTGGATGTGGTGGAAAAGGAGATTGAGATCATGGATATGCAGCTGACAAATCTCAGGTCAATAAGGACCAAAATCTCTGAGGAATGTTTCCATCACCTTGTTCATTCTATGTCAGGATAAGTTAAGGCAGTTCTGAAGGCAAAAGGGGGCCCAACCCAGTAGTAAAGACTTTAGCATCATTTTATGGAAGGGGGCAAGATTAGTGCCACGCATTTAGCGTCTGATCCAGTATGAAATATGATCACAGTCTACTCTTTCGTTCTGTTATTGTTTTTAAATAATGGCCAGTTGGCCTTTGAACTGCTGGATATATCATGTCATCTTTTTTTTTTTTAGCTTTGTACTCTATTAGATATTTTAGGAAATTGTCTTAATTGGCACATAAACTCTTGAATTATGGCAGGAGCAAAAACCTGTTTTGCGTTACATTGCTGGTTTAAGGTCAAAGACAAATTGTTATCAGCTCCTCCCAGAGTCCAAGTGGCCAAATTTGAAGAAACCCATTCAAAACTCTTGGGCTGTTGTGGGAATCTAGGCATATTTACTTTATCTAGAAAATAATTTGTAGATTAATAATAGATACCACTAATAATAGGCAATTCTTGTTTTATCATTGAGGTCTGAAGCGTCTGTTGACTCTGAAATGGGTTAAACATGACTAATTATTGGGCTTGTCTACATTTGCTAAATTAATTTAAAATTGCTCAATTACAAAAATGGCACGACCCAGCTCCAATCCTTAAGGGACCATTGAACCTAGTTTTTGGTGCTTGTCCCCCTTTACACACTTTCACATGCATGCCGAAAATTAATTTGTAGACAAGTGGGATGGACTCGAAACACAAGATGCCTTTACAACTTAGGTTATAGATTTACCTCAACAAACACAAAAGATATATTCTACAATGTCCATTTTGAACAAATAATTTTGAAAATCATTGCATCAGTGCTGGTGTGACTGGGTGAATGAGGCAATTTGCGTAAAGCGCTTTGAGTGCTCAGAGTAGAAAAGCTCTCTGTAAGAAATGGTCCGTTTACCATGTTGTGTCATGGCTATGACTGAACAAAGTCCAGCCCTACTTATAGCGACTCTTTCACCAGCACATGGTTGTTATTGTTAGAGGAATGCCTAAAGGTGGCTTATGTTTTGATTAACGTATCAATCAGTGTTTAAGTCATTTTTATTCATTTCAAAGTCATTGTTTAGCTTCCAGATTTTATGATAGTTGGGTCCACTTTTGGACAATTTTTCAAAATTTTGCCTCCAAAATTGATTTTTAAGTTAACGTGGATGTGATTGAAGGGCAAAATTTCTACTTGAGATCAAGCGACTGACTTGGCCATTGAAGAATATCCCATTTCTTTGCCTTGAGAAACCTTTGGGTTGCTTTTGCAGTATGTTTTGGGTTATTTTCCATTTGCACTGTGCCCGATCAGTATTGCACCATCTGATTGAATCTGAGGAGATAGTATAGCCCTGCACACTTCACATTTCATCCTGTTGCTTCTATCAGGAGTCTCAATAAATCAATAAATACTTGTGACAGAGTCAACAAAGTCTATTCAGTGAGACAAAGACTTCAGTGAGACTGATTGTTCTTGAGTTAGTCAGAAGTTGTATCGTAATCAAGGAAAAAATGCAGTCATGCACTTTATTTGTTTTCTGTGGTCTTTCAGGTCTCTTGGTGTATCTGAGCTTGTCAGTGCACTCACTCATTTTAAGCATGTGCCGGGATTGTTGTCAACCTCTTATTGAGAATTACAGTAAATAGGTACCAAATGCAAGTTAAGCACTTGGAACCAACTCCAGATCTTTTTTACGCTTTTTGACTTAAAAGTATTTGCAATGCAAAAGTGCTGAAGAAATTGAGAATATGGTTTAATACGGCACCTTGATACACCCCAGCAGTTCTACTGAATTTGCCTTTCTATGGAGTGTTTTGGCTCTTTTCAGTCTCTGCCATTAACACCAAATTGATCCGACTCCTATAGGAGTGATTTTCTTTGGAACCGTTAAAATATAAATATATCTGTTTATTGTTCAAGAGTTTTAAATTCTCTTAATAAAGTAAGGTTTATTTTATGTACTTTCCTGTCATCCAGTTAAGATTGTTAAACACAGTGAAATCCCTGGTCTGCAGTGGTAGTCCTACTTACAGCAGTGGTCAGTTATGCACATGTATAACTGACCTTAGTCAGTCATAAGGAACTAAATAATGAACTAAATATTCACTTATCATTTCCTGAAAGTATTTACTCTCTTGCATTTAGTGTTAATGTATATTTTGAATACAAGATGCTGTTAAAATTAGGGAGCTTCTGTTATTTGGTTAGTCAAATAAATGAAATGTAAAAGCTCCTATCAAAGTAACTGAGAGGGAGAAGATTGAAATCCAAGTCTGTCACTCTTGTAACTGTACAACAGCTGAATAGTTTTCGCTTTCAAATTTAGGACCAAAGAGCGTCTGAGTTTTGTTAAACTCTCATTAGTAGCAAGGCTGAAAATCAAGGTCCAATAATCTATGCCGATGAGGAACAAATCGAAAGTATTTGTAAAAGTGAAACTGGCACTCAGCCTTCGTGTCTTAACTCTACTTAAGGTGCTGCTAAGAACTTGGAAGTGAGTGACTTTCTTTTTCACTCATAGAGTCAGTTTAAAATGAGGTACGTTCTTAAAATGTCTGCGCACTGCAGACAGTAATGGAGTTTGGCGAGTCTTGAAAGCACAAAGTTCAAGACGTCATTTGGCCAGTGAACAGGAGAACTTTTAATTATCCTTTTGATACACTTAACCCAAATAATAAGCACATCTTAAGTGTGAGTGCTGAGTATCTTCAAGTCAAGTTTTAAATGTCCAGGGTATTTAATAATTAAAGGAAAAGGAAGACTGAGCAGCTTGTTTTTTTTTCCTTTGGTCTTTTGTCATATTGTGCTTTTGCTTCTGAGTCAGACAACTTTCATAGAACCCGTGCCATGGCAGATGTAATGCTGATCCATAGACACCATTACAAACTTGGGTTAATCTGGGGTCGCTTCATCGATTGGAAACGTGACTCAGCAGCCACTAATGGCCAGAAGACAGTCATACAGAGCATATTTGCTGTCTCCCTATCTTTTTCAGTGCCTGTTATACTCATTGGTATAATGGAAAAGATCCATTAAGACAGAGATGCGGTCAAGCGATTATGATTTCTTTTCGAGTAATTGTGTACAAATCTATGAAGTAATGTGTGTAAAAATATAGCATTCTTGTAGGAGAGTACTTTTTTTCTGTGACAACCAGGATGATGTCATCGGCATCCATCCATTTTGCTACCACTCATATGGATCCAGCTAGGCATGCTAGGAAAAGCTGCCAAGACCTCACTACTCTCCACCACTAAAGTTCTTTGGGGGCTTTCCCATGCAGGCAGGCCGGGCAGGGTCTCCACCCAAAGCATCTTACCAAGGAGGTACTGAGAGTGTATACTAGACCAAGCCTGGCGATTGGGATCCTCACCCAGAGCATCCACTCTACCCACCTCAGACTCTGAGGTGCTAATTCTGTCACCCACTTCACTGGTGTTAGGAAAAAATGTTTTGAATGTATTATTTCTTAAAATTAGTTAAAGAATTACTACCCATTATTTAGGTTATTGTAATTGTTAACTCCCAGTCATTAACTGGAACAACAAGGTAAATAACACTATGCTGTTTGGGCAGCAAATACAAATCCAAGTCTAAATCATGAAGCATAGGCTTGTATGAGTTTTGCCTTTCACCCAATTACAGCTTAGATGGGCTTCAGCCTCCAGTTGTGACCCTGACCTGGATAAGCAGTTGAGAAAATGGATAAATGGACAGATGTGGTTTTCTTTGCTTTGTTTAGTGGAAAAGAAACCATATGCATTGTGGTATTCATCAAATTAAGTTGAATATGCATGGAAAAACAATGTATTCTAATACCTTTCCTCAAAGCGACATTTATTAATTTGGAGAATGATTGCTACCTCCCTGCAAGCTTCTATTGGACTACACTAGAAAGCCTGCTTTGGCTTCACTTTTGTTACAAAGAAGTGCAGCATATTCAGACTTCTATAAGAGAGACGCTCAGTTAATATGCACTGCAGCACACATGCAAAACATACATGTGCACTCCTTTCTCTTGAAGTTATCCAAGAGGTACTAGTCAAGACTGCTTCACTGGTCTGCCAAGATTCTCAATGAACCAAAGGGAAATCACACCCCCAGTTCTTCACACCCAAATAGTTCCTGTCACCGCTGAGAGGACAGAGATGTTGTTCTTGGTCTATCACCAGACTAAGCAAACAGGCTGGGAGGAAGAGTAACCAGCACATAATATCATATGTGTGAGTGCATGAGTGGATGCGTTCATATGTGTATGTCCGTGTGCATGTACTGTTCATCTGGGTGTATAAATGTTTATTCCAAGACAGGATGTTGTTGCAAAAAGCCACGATTCATCTTAGGATAGGAAATATCCCTATACACATATTTATGTTTGTAATTCTGCAAGAATCCCTTTCATTCACCATAGTTACTTTAATCAGCTTTTCATCATTAACAATGGACCCAATTACTGGGCAGTGTAAAAGGGGTTGCTAATAGCTTTGTACCCATAAGAAAATCATGGGTGGATACTGAACATGGACATTTGGCTTTGATATTAAGCAGTTTATAAACTACATAGTAAAAAGGTTTTACCATCTGGTTGTGTCCATATCAAAGTAGAGCAGTCAGTAGTTGGTAAACTTAAAGCAAATGAAGCAGGTTATCTCTTACTGTCTGCTATACTGGGAAAGAGGTAATTTCAGACAGTATCCGACTTGATTCCTCCAGCACTGTCTGAAGTTTGAGGACTGAGGACTCCTTAATATGCAACACGAGTATGGATATCGTCTTCAACCAGCAGTTTGTGTTGCTCCATGTCAGCCTGTCTCTGTTACAATTTTATAAAGTAATCCTGCCTGTTTGCTTGTTCAATCTTTGTCCGTGATGTGAAATATAATAATGCAGCTTGAATAAAAAAGGCTGTTAGACAGCGGCGCTTCGGCGTTTTTAAAAACGTTTTTATTTCTTACTGTGGGTGGATTGCTGTGGGGTACAGGTAATTATGGAATGTGAATGGAAGCGTGTAGTTTAAAAAAACGAATTTAATGCCAACATCACAAGTTTGTTTTTGTCATTTTCAATGAAAACAAATGCTACACTGCAGAAGTCTATATGGATTTTTTTTCTTTTCTTCTCTTGAAACGCTCTGACAGCCAAGTAAGGATCTTGCAGGGTCCCTTCTTTTTTTTTTTTTTTTGCTTTGGTTTATAGCAGCTAATTATGATCTGTACTTGGATTTCAGCTCTGCCCCTATAAATGGGGCAAATGCAGTGCAATCAAATTTATTTTCTATCCATACAGCTATGGCAATCTCATGGTAAGGACGTTGTACAATCAGTGCCGCCTATGTTCTGTATTTAGACCACTGGCTGTGCAAGAAGCCTCCCCTGCAAGGTTTTAATGCCTTTTTCTCTAGTTAACAGCAGTGGATTAATTTTTAACAGTGAAAATAGTCTGAATGTCCATTTAAGAAGCATGACTGCCGACACAGGAGACGACACGCGTCGTCTGGTTAAATGACACTTTGCACAAACCTACTGTATAAATAAAGTCTGTGTTCCCTTTTCCTGTGTACTTTCTCAGGCACTGGGGAAAGTGGGAAGAGCACATTTATCAAACAGATGAGGATTATCCACGGAGCCGGTTACTCTGATGAGGACAAAAGGGGCTTCACCAAGCTGGTCTATCAGAACATCTTCACGTCCATGCAGGCCATGATCCGAGCCATGGAGACGCTCAAGATCCCCTACAAGTATGAGCACAACAAGGTAAATGGATTCTTTCACTCCAGCTTTTCACGTTCTCCAACTTAAATGGCAGTTGATGGTGTCAAACAATTAGAGAAAGAGAGAGAGCGAGACTCTACGATGTGTTACATTGTGCTTGAGTATTTTTAGAGTGCCGTCTATCTTATTTGTAACAGCCATCCATAATCATTTCCTGTCCTTTTATAGACTTCCTGTGTCCTTAAAACACTCAAGTACTCATCACGCCCTTTTGAGTATTTGTGTTTGCATATTTCCTTGAAATCCACACATGCATATGTGCACACCATCCCTGCTTCTACACTACTACCATACCCCACACTACTCGCTCAAATTTCACCTTGCTCTCTGTACTTAACACTTCAGCAGAGCCTCTTTGTTGTAGAGGAGTTACCCTGGTGTTCACAGCTTTGGGAACTGGTACAGGGAGTTTTTGCTCAAAGTTTCTTCCATGTGAAAGTGACAAATTAAAGGAAATGATGCTTAGGAGTCCACACCTTGGCACAGCTACTGTGGTCTTCAGTTTCTCTGTGTCAGACTACAGTCCAGGCTGATGTTTAATGAAAGCCTTTTTTAGAGATGTTGTGTTTGTTATGTCAGTGTTAAAATCAGGTGTTTTATTCATAATGCACAAAACCAAATGTGCACTTTAATGTGAGAGCATTTTTGGTCTGTCCCATTTTATCAGCGTTGTCATTTCCCTAAAATACATGTGCAAGTAGACCACTGGATCCCATTCATTCCATTAGAGGGGTGCAAAGTTGTTCCAATGCATTCTTTTTGGGAACCGCTTTAAGCGTTGCATAATTAATACTGATCTGGACAGCTTAGAACTTTTTGACTGATTGCACAGTTGCATCATTTATTTGTATTTTAAAGTGAGATGTGTTCACCCAGGTAAGAGGGTTCCACTACGTGTTGTTCAATTATGTTGGCGGTTTTCAAATAGCACGGAAATCTTCGAAAGTCTGAATAACAATGCTATTCTAAAGACATTAAATTCGTAGTGCAAAACAACACATCTTTTCCCCAGACATGCAGACTGTAACGAGCAAGGAGCCCAGCCACTGCTGTCGACCAAACGCACATTATATGACAATCAGTGCAACCTGCGAGATTTAAAATGACATCGCAGCCGTGCATGTTTATGCAGATGTGGTGCACGGCTGATTTCACTTCCCGTCTCGTGTGTGCATTTTCATGAGGAATGAAACTGATTGTGGTATATCAGTTATGCATTTTCACCATTATTTTGCCCACTTTAAACACTATAATTCAGAATATGCTGAATAAATATAATGCTTTTATGATCTATTTTTATGAAACTAAATGCAGGTGGGTTTCTGCTTCAAAATTTCTTCCTAAGCTTTTGGTTCATTGTACAGTTCTCATTCCAGTTTACCACCATGTCTTGCACACTGCACATCCGCCATCTAATTTATAGTAACAGTCAATTTGAGGTTGATGTAAAAGTCTTTTAGGACCTGTACTAAAGGGTAGAACTGACTGTCTAATGAAATCAGAGCTATGTGCACAATGGAACTGTGTAACCTGTCATAATTTGTACCCAACATCCCTCTACTCTCATATACATACGGGTAAAATGGGAAGTATTTTATCCTTGACAAAAGAATTGACTGACATCACAAGGGAAGTGAAAATGAAACCCATCAATTGTGTTTACAGTGTCTTTCTGGGCTTTTATAGTAAATGTCACTCTCACAGTCTTTCAGGCCCACCCTTTTAAATAGGCCTCAATCTTCAGACCCCAGTCTTCACATGTCCGATGTATGCACGTCTCAGTCATGTACTGTAACTCTGTCTCACACTAGGTGATCCACACTAAAAACAGAAACTGTGTTTGTGCTGGACTTCAAGGCTTGTAGTGGCAGGTTAAGAAAAAGGTCATGCTGTGTCTGCATGTAGACGGTCACTGATTTGTAAAGGTTCAGCACGAGTGGTTAATCTGCTGGTAAAAAGACTTGTTCTGTGGCTTTATTTATGTTTTCAATCTGCCAGTTCTACAGTCAATCACACAATCGCTGTAAGCAAGGACACTATTTTCTGATTGTGTCCAAGTACTGTTTACCCTTATCTTCATGAGTATCACGTGCAGTTTATTGACAGGCATTCTTGTGTGTCTGCTACTGCACAAACTTTTTTTTTTTTTTTTTCACAATCAGGAATTCAGTCTTCAGTTAGAATGCACTGACTCATATCTGTGTCATCACAAAAGATTTACTCAGCCATATTAGATTTAGGAACTTGCTGAATGGTTTTATCCAAATAAATATGACAACTGCAAAGTTAAAAGTAAATCTATTCTTTACATCACTGGTGGGGCTAAAGCCACTGTAGACAATATAATTGATGAACATGTGTCCCACTTTGAAGCCTCTGGATGACCTTCTTTTGTAGTCTCCATTTGGTTTAGAAACTGAATTTTAAGGAGCGAGTCTGAAACTGACTGATTGTCAGTCATGAGTTGTTAGCCAGTGAGTATATCCCAGAAAATCCTTATTTCCAAAACACAATATGACCAAAATTTACAAAATGGACAAATTTTTTGATTTAATGTGACCTGAAATAAATGATTGCGGCTGTAAACCGGAAAAGTGCTTACAGAGTTCGAGTCGGAGAGCTGTTCTTTATGAGACCAGAAAAGTATTTGCAATCACACGCCTCGCCCCCTGGTGGCCATTGAGAAAAATGCAGTTTTAAGGCACTACTGCTTTAATTGAGCTCCCTTGTTTAAAAGACGTCTAACCCCACTTCTTTTATGGAGGTTTTTGTCCATATTACATATGGAAAAACAATACAATTTAAATTTAGAAAAATGGATTCCTCCCATGTACCTCAGAGTGGTTTGTTCTGTTATTTTTACCCTGTTTACAGTTAGTAAAGTAAAAAAGGAAATGTGAGGCACTGATATTTACATTTACCACACAGTAAAATTAAACAAATTTAATATCTTGTATTACAAGCATTTATTAGCACATTGCATCACCATCTTGAGTGGGATCTGGCAACCTCCAGTTGCTTGAGGAAAATGTGCATCAAGTCCTAACTCACGTTGATGGAGGCAGAAGGTCTGTTCATCTTAAAATCTGAATAGTTTTTAAGTTTTTTGTTTCTGTATTTCACTTATGATTGAATTTTCAGATTCAATGCCTCCCCATTTCACACTTATGGAAGCACCCATGCATGACATACACAATGCAAACATTACGTATCCGTCCTAATCATCAGGAGTAGCTGTGCTGCACTGTTGCTCAACACTTCAACATTCAGTCACGTGTTGATCTCTTGCCATAGGACACAACTCTGCTGTGGGAATCTGGGCCGACAAAACTTTCCGCTTAATAGGCCCAGTGGGATTTGTGCTTCAGATATTAGGTCCATGCTGAGCCCCGGGGTGCTAAGAAATTTCTGCATATAGAATAAGCGAGTGAGAGCAGAAAATACACCAGTGATAATTAGGACTGTGTAACCTGTGCAGTGATTAATTTGTGTGTCTCTGTGTGTATGTGTGAGAGATACTGAATGCTTGATAAAGTTTTGATAAGTTAAGTTTCTGTTTTCCACCAGGCTCACGCCAACATAGTGAGAGAGGTAGATGTAGAGAAGATCAACAAGCTTGAGAATCCCTACGTCGATGCAATCAAGAGCTTATGGAACGACCCGGGCATCCAGGAGTGTTACGATCGAAGGCGGGAATACCAGCTCTCGGACTCTACTAAATAGTGAGTACAGCCGACAGCCGTTCAGGAAACGGGCGTCAAACTGTTCAACAGATTTCTAAAAGATCTCAGGAAAGAGATTTCTAGTGTCTGTGAGGTGCTGGATTGTTTTTACTGCCTGCCTCCTCAGTTACCTGAACGCACTGGATCGGATCGCTGAGCCAGCCTACCTTCCCACCCAGCAGGATGTGTTGAGGGTTCGAGTTCCAACCACAGGCATTATTGAATACCCATTTGACCTGCAGAGTGTCATATTCAGGTGAGATCGGATTGTTATTTAAAAAGTGAAAATGCAGTGCTGTGTCATTATGTATAACAAAAGCACAACCACTGTTCACTGAAATGGTGTTGTGTGACTTTGTTAGAATATCTTAATAACTTGATGGAGCTATCAGCTGACCTCAGGAAAGGAAATGAAAGTAAACAAAGTGTTTTCGAGATGGGCTCTCAATGCAGCGAGAATACATGAGTGCACTCACTCTGTGAGAGTTTGAAGATGCTCAAGTAACCTGTGGACTCTACTGCCTTTAGAAAGAGGTGCACATCATCTGATGGTTATACTTACAAGTAAGACTGGGGATTAATATTTTATATGCAAGGAGTTAGATAAGCTTATAAAATATTTAAAAAGAATATTGTGCTTTGTTAATGCAGGTATTAAACTATACTCGATACGTAATGGACTCGCAGGTTCGCCTTTTAAGTTTATCAGATGTTTTCCTGATTATTTTATGTTAATAATCTGATTGAAATCCACTGAATATCTGATTCAGAAGTGGTCAATGGCATCATCACATTTGATTTGTCTTGGGCTTTCCCTTTATTAAACAACCTGCATCAAGGGGATTAAGTCAAAAGGACAACCACACAGACACTCCCTGTGCTTACGGTGACGTTGTTCTCTCTCCTGCCATGGCAGGATGGTGGATGTCGGAGGTCAGAGGTCAGAGAGGAGGAAGTGGATCCACTGCTTTGAGAACGTCACGTCAATCATGTTCTTGGTAGCCCTCAGCGAGTACGACCAAGTTTTGGTGGAGTCGGATAACGAGGTGATTTGTCCTTTTATTTTATTTTTTTAGAAAGACCAAGAGAAATTTCACCAAACTACCGAGAGATTAAATGGTTTAAAGGATGCTCTCATAAATTCCCATTTGAAAATCCTTATTTCATGTGACATAGGAGATTAGTTGTTTGTAAAGATAAAAGCTTTCCCTATTTAAAACAATGGAAATCAGGTTCTCGGGCTGCTCGGTGGTGCTCCAGCTCTTTTTCCCTTGTAAATGATCAGCCAGCTGTTTTGAATGCCGCCTAAGGCCACGTCTCTTTCTTAAGAGGAATCGATGTGTCAGGGTTTTTTTTAAGTGTATTAATGAGCAGGTGTGCGTTCATATGTGTGTTGCTGTTTTGTTTTTTTTCTCGCGCCCATCTGTTTTCCTCCTTTTTTTTTGCCTGCATATTGTGAAAGTAGAAGACTGACCAGCTTCACGACCTTTATAATCCAATAGCATTAGATAGTTTTTATTATATAATATAAAATAAGGCATTCTGCTTTGTGCTTTTGATAAACAGCAGCACTGAGAGGTGTAAGACTCGCTATGAGAAGGGTTGCTTGAAATGAAGCGCGAGGGAGAAATTAAAAACATGATTGCCCTACTCTCTCATCTTTACTGCTCTCCCTCTGGTGCCGTGAAACGGTTATTAAAATCTGCACTTAATCAGGTTGAAGGACTGGTTTTTAATTAAGAGACTAACTATCTCTCTGTTTTCTTTCTTTATTTCTGTCCTTCTGCCCCCTCCCATTCACATATACTCTGTGTAGAACCGGATGGAGGAGAGTAAAGCTCTGTTTAGGACAATAATCACATACCCCTGGTTCCAAAACTCCTCAGTCATTCTGTTCCTCAACAAGAAGGACCTGTTGGAGGAGAAGATTATGTACTCTCATCTGGTTGACTACTTCCCAGAGTATGATGGTGAGTGTTGAATGATTGAAGAGTGCTCGTACCAAAACACTGACAGAGCTTACACGAAGCCCCAAAATCAAGACTGTCGAGGTGTTTTTGAGTAAAGACGTCATGTTTTGTTTAACTCTGAAACATGTTCACAGATCACCTGCTGTGCCATTATTTTTGTTAGGCTTCAGTCACGCAGCAACTTCCAGTCAGGATGGAAAGATGTGAAGTCCCCGACTGGATGGTGAGAAGTGGCGGAGGTAGCTAGGGGCCCTGTTGATTGTGTCGGTCAATAACAGATGTTCGTAGATGTAGAAACACTTGCAGAGCGGTCGTAAAACTTGGAAACAAGTGTGATTCAAACTGGGAATAGAGGCTGTTAGTCTCCAAAGTAAAAGTGCCTCATCACTGCAACCAACTTGCTTTCAGACTTTTACTTTGAAGGCAAACAGTCTTGATTTCCTGTCTGAGCTGTGCTCATAGTTTCAGTATCACTCAGCAAGTAAATGCCAAGCTTTTGCAGATAAGTCGGCGTCCTCTATGAATACTACGGACGGCCGTGGAAACCTGCAAAGCAATGACAAGGTTTTCGGTATAACATCTACACCTCATTACGACCGTTTTCACCTAGCCACTGCTAGTAACTGCTCACCACCCAGTGACCGGTGGTTGTCAAGGGGGGTCATTGACAGCTCTCCATGCCAGTGTGACTGGGGGTCCATTAGAACTAGTTTGTAGAGCTGACAGGTTAACCATGGCAGGAAATTTCTGCTTACAGTATAATATCTGATACACAGCTTTTAATGTATCAGAGTAATCTCTGCTATTTTTGTCTTTTTTTTTTTTATTACACATATTTGATTTAAGGAAATAAATGCCGAAAAAATATTTAAAACTCGATATCAAGTGATGCAGATTTCAAGTGCTTTAAAGTGGCCCTTTTGTGCTAATGACAAGGTCATAATTTTATTTCTGGAGTGCACTAGAACAGATTTAATATGTAATTCTTGCTCCACATTAGTTCCTGTCTATTTAAAGGCCAGCTATGATTGGTCACAATGACAAAAGCATTGAGTGTTTCTCACGTACTGCATCATTGGTGCTATTTCTAACTCTGTATCTGGAAGATCGTTCTAATTGTAAATGGAACTTTGAGCACGAACATTTGTAAATGGGGATTTTTAACAGATTACAACGTCTTGGATCAAATATAAGACTTCAAGCAGTGCGGAGAGTTGATGGAAAAATGCCTTCAGCGTGACAGCTTGTTTACATTAGTCATACATAATTTGACAGCATTACAGCAAACAGTGTACTACGCTACCACATTTGCCATGCACTGTGCACCATGGACTAATTGTATCGGTATTTTACTGTTGTGGGGACATGATAAAAGTACATAAAGAAAGTGTTACAGCATTCAAAGCTCATAGCTTTGGTATTTTAAAGTGTGCAGCTTTAGAAAGAAAAGAAAATGATGTTAGACTGAAGCTTAACTGGTTGCCCCATGATATTCTCTTTCTTATGTATATCTGTTAGTTTTGGGTGAGCCAAATAATTAAGCCACAGAAGAGAGGTGTTGACTATAAGTGAAGCATTCCGTGCAAACATTTCTTCTGGGAAAATGTAACAGTATTTGCTTTGAATTTTGCCCTTTTGTAGTTTTTTGCACCAGAAACTTACTTATAAGATCAGTAATTTGCGCTCCTGCCATTGACTCAGCATCACTCACATACATGTAGAGCTTAAAAAAAACAAAGTGTACCAATTAACACATAATGTGAAATGTGCACAGGTAGACATTTGAGGGCACGTCGCTATACTGCAGTGAGTAAAGTTTTCTAAGTACTACCTGAAGCTCCACAATGTTTTTAGCTTGAGCTCTAGGGCAAATAAAAATCTTCGGCTGGCAGACCTGAGATACAGTCGTGGTGCGTAAATTGGAATGATCCGACAAGTATGGCAGGGAAAAACCATGAAAAAAAACAAAACATGGAGGATCTCTACACTGATATTATGAATGATAAACAAGCTGTAGTAATTTATAGCTGTGCATATATACTGATCCACGATATTCCCCCATGCAGGTCCGCAGAGGGATGCCCAAGCAGGGCGAGAGTTTATCCTCAAGATGTTTGTGGACCTGAATCCAGACAGCGACAAGATCATCTACTCTCACTTCACCTGCGCCACTGACACAGAGAACATCCGTTTCGTCTTTGCAGCCGTCAAAGACACCATCCTGCAGCTCAACCTAAAGGAGTACAACCTGGTGTAGAGCAGGGAAGAGCAGGGTGTTCCGACTGCAGGCCCTCAGCACACACTGACTGACGCAATCTGTGAAAAGATAGATCATATATACACACACACATTTAAAAAAGAAAATATAATGGTTGCATAATACTAATTTATTTGCTGTCTGCTGATCTCTTGACTCCTCGAGGGGTGAGCGAAGTAAATGTTATCTTGCTATTTAAGAAGTGATGAAAAAGTGGGGACAGGATATTCGCGAGGGTTGGGTGGAAGGCGCTCAAATGAATGCAGTGTGTTTCTGTCCCTCCTGCCTTTTTTATAAAAAAAAAGAAGAAGAGAAAAAAAAGTTTGAATTCCTTTTTTTAGCCTTCTTCCTTACCTGTTGTTTCATTCTGAAGCTTCATCACGGGCGTTTACCTGTTTGCCCAGCAGGGAGTGATGAGTTAGATGGCTTCATTTTTTAATTTATTTTTTAATCTGATAGACTGATTGGCAAGTCTTTTGATGAGTAGGCAGAATTTGTGATCTCTTTTCAAATGATTTAAAATTCATTTAATATATGCGAGTGGCTTAGATCTTTATTAATCTTACTTTGCATTGGCTTTTGGTGCCATTCAGTGAGTCGAGCATGTGTTTGGAGGGAACAACCCAAGTCGTGTGTCAAGTGACGGTCTGTCATGGGTTTTCAGCTGTCGATAGAACCGTTCAGTTGAGAAATGTGAGTGAAAAAGGCTTTGAAAATTAAAAAAAAAAGAAGGAAAAAAAGCTTTGAGCAACAAAGTGGGGAAGCACACAGGGACTTCTGCTTTGTCGTGTAAAGATGAACCATGGCAGCGGTCACTTTACACAAACTGAAGGGAGCCGAGGAGGTAATAATTTATCAGACGATATGTTTAAATGATTATGTTCAACTGTGCCACATTAACGCTTTTTATTATGGTAACATGTATATTTATTACCAAATGCCAAAAAAAAGAGTGAATGAGTGAGAGGGACAGAGGCCCAGACTCCACAGCTGTTCACTGAAATGAAAAGTGTTGCAGACAGGAAAGAGCAGGGCTAACAAACACTGACTCTACCGACCCGACGTATCGACCCTGGAGGTTTTCTTTTCTTTCTTTTTTTTAAAATACATTTATTTCATATTTTTTTGAAGTGTTCAACACAATCTGCGGTATTCTTCCCACCCCCGACACACCGACCCAGCATGGACTGACCTGAGCTACAGCGAGCTCGTGGGTTCTGAAAGAAGGGGCAGCTACACCGGCGCAGCTAAACCCGGCGCGTTGAACTGCCTAAAATTATCCAATCACAACCTTGCGCCGTGGGCTGCAGGCCCCTCCCTCCAAGCCCGCGCCAGCCTGCAGACTTATCGAGTCGCATTTTAGCTGTATCTTTGTAATTGTCCAATCACAGCCCGGCTGTCTTGACTGTTGTAGTTGAATAGCAGTGGAGAGTAAATCTGGCTAGTTCCTGTGTGAAAGGTAAAGTCTCGACGTTCAGTTGTACCAAAGTGAGTCCTTCTTGTTTCTAATTGGCATTTCTGATTTGCAATCCTTCATTCCCCGACTTA
This sequence comes from Rhamphochromis longiceps, assembly GCF_057381845.1. NCBI lineage: Eukaryota > Metazoa > Chordata > Actinopteri > Cichliformes > Cichlidae > Rhamphochromis > Rhamphochromis longiceps. The sequence continues at coordinate 28,595,104 of NC_140568.1, read as the reverse complement.
CTTTGAGTACTTTTTTTATTTTTATTTCTTTCGTAACACTTCCCTAGATTATAAGCCTGTAATTAACATTTATTGAGGCATAGTGCAATTATGAATGCTATAATCATTGTACATACATCTCTCTCTCTATATATATTGCAGCATCTTTGTTGGCTTTTTAATCATTACTTTTTTTGTTGTTGTTTTTATTTGTTTTGTTTGTTTGTTTTTTGGCAGATTGAATGTGCGGTATTGAAAATATGTATCTATGTAATTGTATTGTATGTCTAATGGCTAATTCGTTTTTGGAAGGAAAACAAAGTTATTTACATGTTTGTTTTGATTGTTTTTTGTAAGAGGAGAATGTAAATTTTGTGTTATGGCAGTTTGATTTCTCAGCGACGAAACATCGTTCAGCTTCAGAACTGCAAAAAGAGGAATATTATTATCCGAGAACAGATCAATTGGTGTGCCAGTACTAGCAGTTTTGTTAAATTGATTTTTATATGGGAAAAACACACAAAAAACCCCAACTGCAAACTGAATCTAATCTACAGGGCTAATTGTAATAGTTTAGTTCTTAACTGGCTTCAGGAACAGAGCGCTCGTCACATACGTGTAATGACGTCTTCTCTCGCCCATGTCTTTTACGTTTCGTTTCTTTTCACCGCTTTTCAACCAGTATTGATTAACAAGCCTTGCACTTCCTGCACACTTCTCATCCCCACTTCCACTTCCACCACCACCAAAACCAACCTGCCTCCATTTGTAGCCAAACTGTTTTGTAGTGCAGGAGCAGGAGGTGCGGGCAGGCAATCTGTCGCTTTGTGTCTGATTTTTTGATAAGAAAAAAAAACTGTTACGAAGTTGTAATTATCTTTTTGTTTATGTTAATGGGAATGCCAACATGTTGTTGTTGTTGTTGTTGTTTTTCCCCTATTCTCCCAGATACTGTTAAAAACTCAGTACTAAGTCCGTGTACACAAAAGTGCAAGAAATGACTTAACCAGTTGGCCTGATTAGCAAGGTGCTTTGTTTCATTTTTACTTGTATTATTATTAATTTTTTTTTACTTCATTTCCACCTTTGATCGCCACAGTTTCACCAGAATGTACAGTATTATTTTAGACTTTATTTATGAAACGACAGCATAAGAGAAAAATACAGTTCATGTGTACATATTGCCTTACTGAATAAGCTGTGCCTCTGACGTCCCATGTGAGGCACCTGTGTTTTTTCGAGAAGTAAAGCTAGTGCAGCCGATATTGTCCTGTTGTGCAGCTGGAGGATTGTTCGGGGTGGTTTTTTTTTTGGCTCGGTGGTCTTTTCCACCGTCACTCTGTGCTGAAAAGAAACAGCTTTGAAGTGTAGCTCTCATGTAGCTAATGTCACATAAATACATGATATTTTAAGCACATTGTGACTGAGTTGTAATCAGAACACGCTTTCTGTTGATTTCATGATGTTGTCACATCAGATTCTTGTCTTAAAACCCACAGCAGGGTGCGTCTTAAGGCACTGAGCTGCCAGATTAAAGCAGCATTTGCTCCTACGCATCAGGATGTGTAGAATGTGCTTGAAAAGGTGTCACAATCTGGACTCAACCGACCGGCGGCCACCTGCTGGGTGTTGTGTTTTTTTTCCACATTTGGCTGTGTTTTGGCATCTGCCAGCCACTCTGGCAGGTTACCAGCCCTCGTTTGGAGGTCCTGTTGTTTTCAGGTATTTCAGCTGGCTGGTGAAATTCACACATGGATGGTTGAGTTTGGCAGGTGACAAGTTAATTTTCAGTCCAGTCCTCGGTGTACTTGAATTCAGTGAAGATCTTACAGTAACCACTTATCAACAGCCAGGCCTAACAGGACTGATATTTGGGGCCAGTTTGTGTCAGATGTTGCCAGGGATGAATGTTTTGAAGCTGAACTAAGATTTCAGCTTCATCAGTGCTAATGATCTTCAATTATAGATTTGCAGTGATATCTGATTTTGTTTCCCTGCTGTCAAAAGGTGGCTGTTCACACAAACCCTGCTACTTAAAGGGACAATCCTTGCTTCAAAAATAAACTAAAATAAATAAAAATAAACCACATTTTGCTTTCAGCATACAGAACAGCAACTGCACGCTTATGCGAGCCTTAAAAAAGGATCTCGGATCAGCTGAGATTTCAGCTGATCCGAGATCTCACGTTAACGTTTAGATTTTGTCAGACAGTGAATAAGAAATATATCTCAACTTGCAGAAATGCACATTATGGGCTTTGTCATAAATGTGAGCCACGCAGGACTTGTTTCCAAGCTTTGCGAGGGTTGGCGCTCCTGTCATTGTTTGGAGTGAGCACACGTGAGCTATGCTGAGCCTGGATTTTCCCCTTTAAGAGAGCCAAGACTCCAGCTGACGTTGACATGGTGACACACATTGTCGGCCACCTCCGCTGCTGTTCAGAGTTCATGCAGTATGTTCAAGAGCAGTCCAGTGTTGTGTACAGTACACTGAGAACTACATGGTGGGAGGTGGGAGTGAGAGTGGGGGAAAGCAACCCATAAACTCTTCTTTTACTGAAGTGTCAGACACATCATTTTTATTGCTTTCAGCTCTGTTTTTTTTTCTTTTGGGTTTATTTGCATCCAAATCCTTTAATATATGAAGTTTGATGACCATTTTTGAAATAGTGTTATGATGATCTCCAATCATAATTGTGTAAAATTGTTTCCTGTATTCATAAATTCGCACTCCTTCAACTTGTTTCTGAATGAAGCAACATATTTCTTTTCAACTCTTGTCGACTGTGATTTTTAAAAACCTTTTTCCTGTGATCACCTCTACACTGTAGTTTCATTTCGATGTTTTTGAATACGTTTGATCAGGTCACCCGAGTGGTTTTGAATTTTAAATACAGTTTGTATTACAAACTTCTGCAAGCACCAAGAGCGTAGTTTAAGTGAATCTTGTACAGTAGAACTAAACCCTACAAAGGCCAGTTTAATGGACCGAAGATACTGTAAGCCTCACCACTGAAAGGATGAAATATGAGGTCTTTTTCTCTGTCAGATGGTTAAAAAAGATAGACGGGGAGAAAAAATCAGATGTGGTCTTAATTCACAATCTTCATTTTAAATGGGAGCGAAAACTTTGTTCTAAACTGTTCCCACTACATGCTCAGCTTTGATGATAAATGGAGAGTAAACTGCCTGAAGACTGCTTGTGATTTTTTTTTTTTTTATCTAACACTAATTTACAACTTTAGTTGTTTAGTTTTCAACTTTTTCTGAGAAAAAGAAAAGGGTTGGTTAAGTTCAGGGTAATGTTTTCAGAGAATGCTGTTTTATGATTATTAATTATAATCTGGGGCCATCGTGGCTCCACGTGTGTGTGTGTGTGTGTGTGTGTGTGTGAGTGAGAGAGTGAATGAATAGTGGAATTGTAAAGTGCTTTGAGGGTCCCGAAAAGTGCTATATAAATACAATCTATTATTATTATTAATATTAATGAGACCCAAAGAGCGAGAAGTGTTTACTGGCTCTGTTTCGGGGAGAAACTTGCTTCTTTTAAAAGCACCACTTGAAGGGTAGAACACACTTATTTAACTTCATATCCACAGTCTTAGTACTTCTTTCTTTGTGAACTGGAAAAAGTTTTCCAGAGATCTTAAAGTAAAAAAAAAATCCTCATATTTTAATTAGTCGTTATATATGTGAACTTTTCGCTACTTGTGATCATTCGACATATATACTGCCACCACTGACTGCTTATACTGTGGATAAATGCTGTGATTACCTCGCTTATATTCTCAAAAACCCTGCTGCAAGATCACAAAACGGGTGCAAAACACTCATTCCTTCACTGTTGGCCTTCCCGCCCTCTAGCGGGCGTGAAGGCCAGCCAGAGGGGCCCTCCCTCCTCCCTGCTGCCGAACTGCTAAATGCGTTTCCTGTCCCTGGATCTCATGAATTACGAGTGTGATATTATAGAAACTTCCAAGGAAAGCGAGCACAGCGTGGAGCACTTCTAAGAATGAGCCATGGCACTCCATGTCCGATTAAAACTCATCTACAGGTGAATTCCTCCTCGCTCACCGTTTCCACAGGTTGTGGCAGCGAACTTCCCATTTTATCCTTTTCTATTTGTAGCCGGTGCCACGCCCTCCCGATTCGTCAGGATAAAGCTGAAGTGTCGTCCAGGTAGAGTATAACTGCAGCACTTTGTCCAATAGGAACAGCTCGTGGTGCACCTTGTTGTACACCTCGATGCTTAAGAAAATCAGAGAGAGAGCTTTGGACTTACCCCTGAAATCTAGCACTTTATATTTTAGCAGCAAACTTTTCTGTTTCTGTGGAAGTCAAAGGCGCAGTTTTGAAGATGCTCTGTGCCTTTTTGCGTCTGAAGTTGTGAAGTGCAAGAGGGGGCAAAGGAGCATTTTTTTTTTAACACGTCTGAGTTTCCTTTTTCTTTTTTTTTTTTCTGTCTTTAATCAAAGCCTGCGACATTTTTACAGCCGAGTGGTCGTTGGAGAGCAACCTGGTGACTTTCAGCGATGGCTGGATGCTGTGTTTCAGCGGAGGAGAGAGAGAACCAGAGGATCAACGAGGAGATTGAGAAGCAGCTGCGGAGGGACAAGAAGGACTCTCGCAGGGAGCTCAAGTTGCTGCTTTTAGGTGAGCATCACTAACCTGAACACCAGCTCGGAGGGTAACTGACTTCACGGAGTCCTCCTCATTCTCCTCATGCTCTCAAATACCATGCTGTAAATCATTCAAAGGTTTGATCTTGATTGTAGTCATAGATGTTCTTTTCCGGGCAAACGAAAAGCTTTAAAACATTTGCTCTTAAAGTTGTTCCTCTAGCGGAAGGATCCAGGCGTTTTCATTTTCAGTTGTGGGGGATTTTGGAGACGGCTCGGCAATTGCCATTTCACCGCTTCCTGGCCACACCTGGCCACGGGTATCATGGCAGGTGGGACAGAGCTCTGACGCCTGTCGACTAGTATTCATTTAGTCATATGTAAGAAGAATGCACACTTTAGAAGGGAAAGGAGTGGGTATTATATCCAGCACGCTACATTTTGTCATTGACACGTGTGTCTACATGAGAGGATTCAAGTCATGAGCAGCGTTTCACAGTTGAGGCGCACTGGCTTTCCGAGAACATCCAGGGTATGCGCAGCCGCGCGCCATGGCGCTGCCATTGATTTTACGCGTGGTCGGGGGTTTGAATCCTTGAGTACTTTTTGTCTGCTGGGGTTGCTAAGTTTCCACCTGGCCACAGAAATGCCGAAAATGGACACACACAGACAGACAGACAGACAGACAGACAGGGAGAAAACGGATCGTTCAAAATGATATCCGTTTCTTTCCTTTACAACACTTTTACACAGTCCTGTTCGTGATGACCTGTGGAAAGCGTTAAGGCGTGGTAATAGAGCCTTAACCTCACCCCCCCCACACACACACTCTTCCTGAATATAGGGGGGTTGCCCTGTTCTAGGGTTATATAAGTTTATGGAAGCGGCTTCCCGATCCAGAGGAAACTTGCTGAACATGTATCAGGCGCATTTTACTGCAGCAGTGTGGGAGCACTTCAGGAACGCAGTCGCCATCCACGCCTCGGTCAGTGGTGTGTTTGAAAGCCATAACTAGCTGCTGCGGGCGCATTTCATGCAAACGTCATGCAAATGCATCACGGAGCACGAGCTATTGGTTTTTACCTGTTCTTTTAGCAGATCATTTCACTCAAAACACAGCGTTATGTTTCTGCCTGCAAGCCAACATTCATTTGCTTTAAAAGAAAACCATTTTCTCAGCTCACTGAAGGCTGTTACAGACAGCTGGACTGCAGCAGTTTTGTTTAACACATCACAAAGGTAGTTGAGAGAAGTCAAAAAGTGGAGTGAAACAACTTTCCAGAAAAAAGGATGACCCTGGAGTCTCTGTTCAGGCTGAAGGAGTGTCAAACATAAGGCCCAGGGCCCAGAACCTGGCCGTCAAAGAGCCCAACTCGGCTCCCTAAATAACTTTGGATAATGTGGTAAATGCAAAAAAGAAGGACATAAATGTTATCATTCAAAGTGTATTTTTTTAAAGCTTTTTTAGCGACAAAGACACCAACTGCCCGGTCATGCTGCACCAAAGTCAGTCTGCAGGATAAAGTCTGGGAAATAAACTGCTTCTTTCTGTCATTTTTAAGCATTTCATCATCATTCTCCTTTCTTAAAGTGGGAGAACAAAGAGTCACGTTGGAGTGTTTCTGTTGCTTTCTGAGGTACTTAATGTATTCTTAAATGTCTTTACACAGACAGAAGAAGGAATGATTTGGAGGGTTTTCTTTTCCAGGTAATAAATCTACTGCTCCAGCCCACTAAGATCAAACAGGGCTCTGTGTGGGCCACAGTGTAAAAGGAGTATGACAGCCATGATCTAGAAAGTAACCTTTTGTTACCTGGTCAGAGTGACTCAGCTCTCAGTGGATTTCATTAGGATGGTCAGAGTCAGGTCTACTGAGAGTGCAAGAGATTATATTATAATATTTATACTATATATGCATATAAACATGTATAAATGCACATGCGCACACTTACAAATATGGATATATGCCCTCGATATATCGATATATACCCTCAAATATCTATACATACATTTACATATATAGACACTGAAATACTGTTTGGTTCTTCTTTTTGGAAGAAGTGTTGTTTTTTTCTGTTACTTTTAACTGGAAGATGTTTGAATGTAGCAGTAGATCTGCTGGATCTCTTTTTTTGTTGTTGTTTTTAAAAGTCAAATTTTGCAGATTAGTGACTTCTCATGTTTTTTGTTTTGTGCCTCTGCACAGTCGCTGCCTGGCAGGTACATTTCAGTTGTGAAAAAAAGGACAGGGCAGAGTTTGACAGGTGGTAGTAGCCGTTATCTCATGACACTAACACCACATTCATTCACACGGGCACCATCACCTCGTGTTACAGCGTTCCCCGATCGAGGAAGTGTGCAGATATGAAGCTGTGTTTGGGCTTGTGGTCAAATCTGTTATATGTGTGTAGCTATTTCATGTTGGCCGCCGGTCTGTGGAGACTTCTGTAGCCGGCATTAATCGGTCACAAGGAAATTGTAAAACCTGACTCTGCACCACGCACACACGCACGTGTCCAGGAATCAAGATAAGTCAAGAGTCCAGCTCAAGACGTCTTTTCAGCTTTATTGACAGATACAGTGAAGAAATGACAGGAAAGTGGGGGGAGGGAGAGAAAGAGAGGGGAAGACAAATGGCTAAAGGGCCATGGGTCAGACTTGAACCTTGGCCGGCCATTCTCAGCCTTATGGTTGCCTGCTCAACGCACTGAGCTAAACTGGCACGTACTATAAGATATCTTGGACATCCCAGACTGCAACGTGAATGACATTTTTTGTGATTGGTGTTTCAAACCTTTTTGTATCTGACAGACTATTTGAATTGAAAATCATTCATGGGGTCAGTTGTCACAGTTTATATCTACTGTAGCTTCTACCGGTGGCGTCTGAGGAAGAACATTCTGCAGGGACAGTGAAGTGATTCGTCAGTTTTTATAGCTTGACTATCCTTTAATTTAATCCTCTTTGAAATCAGCACCATTTCACTAAAACAAATTCAAATGGTAAAAGAAATTTGACTGATTGGCAAGTTAATCAAGAATGATATTAACAAATAGAGAACTATCAAAAGTTCATTCTAGAGACGATGATGGCAAAGATTTGTCACAGATCAAGGGCAAAGATTAACTGAATAATGTGACATGAATACATGCAGTCTGAGCTTGTTAACCTCCCTCCTTGAGGTCCAGCCTGATTTGCCTCCAATCTGAGCACCTGCCTCTCCTTCTTCTCCAAAATGATCTCATCTCCGAGAAACTTGACTTGTAAACAAGGTGCATGCAAATGCACACAATTTGTCTAAGATTTGTTTGTTAAGATGTAAAGATGATGACATGCAAAACAGCTGGGAACCAAGGAGCTGACACACACACGCACACAACAAATGCCCACAAGGTGAAACTCCCCACCCATCCCTGCATAAATCCACACATACACAAACACAGCAACCTCCAATATTCAGGTCTGTTAACAAACACATTTGTTAACGAAATCGGCTGTGCATCATGTGATCTCAGTGAGAATATTACGAGCTTTTGCTGTAAGAGCTGAAGAGTAACATGGCAGAAAGGGACTGTGTGTGTGTGTGTGTGTGTGTGTGTGTGTGTGTGTGGTTTGCATACCTTTTAATAAGAACAAGTAAAGTATGTTTTAGTGAAATATAAGTTAATCGAAAGACCTTTTAGATGGAGAGCTTGAGTCCAAATACACACCGAGTCTCTGAGTTATTAAGCGTGCATCTGATCCTGTCACTCAGGAAAGGTTTCAGGGTGAAAAAGTGCACCGTTCTTGTTGAATTAATTATTGGAAGTTAGGAGGGCTTTTGTTTTATTTATTTTTCCATCTGACCAAAGGAAGGTCATTTTTCAGAAGCAAATTAAGCAAGGTTGACTAAAATATTTTATTCAACCAGGTGAAACTAAAGCTATGAATGATATGTTGAATTTTATTTCGGGCAATTTGTGATATTTAAACTTCCTGTTCTCGGATATTGGCGAGTGTCCCTTTGGCAGTCAAATATACATTCAAATCGTTCAGCTTGCGTCCCTGCGTGGACAAGCTGGGTATTGAGAGTTGTCACAGAACTTGTTTTTATTTCTTTTAACTTATCTCTTAGTAAAAAGTTGTTCATAAAAAGACAGATGGGTCTTTAATGTAGCTGCCAGGCAGCTGCCAGCTGGCATACAGTATGCAACACCTGTGCAACATCACACGTAATAATTCAAATTTGGGTCTTTTTTAATGTAAATATCATAAATATTGAGTTGCAGTAATAACTCACCAGGATGCAGCTCAGTAATATTTTAAAGTATATATAAACTTTATGCTCTTGCAGAAGGGGCATGGATGCATGACACTGGGCAGGGGTACATTTTACTGTATCGACAACTTCAAGTTTAAAATTGTCACTGTAAGGAGGGATAGAGACTCCCATGACTTTTTTTGTTTGTGTCTTTGCAGCAGAGAGCTAAATTTGCTTGCTTGCAGTGGCCATAATATCTTCTCTTGGGATAAATGAAGAGTAGAAAATTAGGCTCGTCTTTTATCTTTAACCTGGACCAGATACCACCAGCAAGCTCTGATCAGCTGACCTCAAAGATCTCGTATTTGCATATGAATGTAGTAATTTACTAATACATGGAGGCAACTGACCATAGTAAACTGGAAATAAACCAGTCCATTTCCAATTTAATTAGCACAATTAAAGGTCAAACATCTAGCTAGCACTGACCACACACAACAACTCAAGGTTCAGTATCTTTCTCCAGGATAGTTTGGCATGCAGAGCGGAGCAGCCGCGGATCAAACCACCAGCCTTACAACAGGTAAATGACCTGCTCTAGCTCTTGAGGCACAGCCTCTCCGTTAAATGGTTCAGACCCAAAGTGATCACTAAAATCTTGGAAGTGAGCCTAAAGAAGACAGAATGGGTGTTTCACAGTGTTGGGCAAGTTACTTTGAAAAAGTAATTAATTATAGTTACTAGTTAGTTCTTCAAAAAAGTAATTGAGTTAGTAACTGAGTTACAAGATTCTAAAAGTAATTAATTACTTGAAAAGCAACTATTGCGTTACTTTAAAAAAAAAGTTTAATTGGCCATGTTTGACTACTTCTGATGTTTCCTCTACATTTCACCTTTAAAAACAGTTTATTTGCCTTGTTTAGTATCATTCTTTTCAGCACAACCTCCTGTGTCTGAATTTACAGTTATGTTTTCATTTTGACATACTGTATTAACACAATTGATCTAAAATCAGACAAAAAAAAAAACATAAAATCAGAGTAGAAAGTTATATTTTTTACTGTAACAAATGGTAAATGGTCTGTATTTGTATAGCACTTTACTTAGTCCCTAAGGACCCCAAAGTGCGTTACACATCCAGTCATCCACCCATTCACACACACATTCACACACTGTTGATGGCAAGCTACATTGTAGCCACAGCCACCCTGGGGCGCACTGACAGAGGCGAGGCTGCCGGACACAGCCTCACCTCTGTCAGTGCGCAAAGAACAAAGTTATTTGCATCCATTTACCTTTTACCCCTTTTTTACAATAATCATTTCAAACTATTTACATAACAATCAGCTGTTCTGCATTCAATAAGATGCCACACAAATTATTTGTGCCACTCCAAATATTTCTGTCCACTATAAAGGAGAACATCACTGCCTGACACCTGCAGGTCTGACAGCAGCAGGTGTATCACTCCTCCTGTTTTTTTTTTTTTTTGTTTTGTTTTTTTACACCTTGAGACGGCAGTCGCCTCATTGTTTTGACACACAACACAAAACTATCCACAACACCACACACTAACTACACAGGACAACACATTAACTACACACTCCAAACACGCTAAATGTCACAAATCTCTCACATCTACAAACTCGCTCTCTCTCTTTTTCTGTTGTCTGTCTTTCTCGCCGTCACTCCTAAAACTTCCCCCTCTTCCTAAACTTTTTTTGCTCATAAGCAGAGAGTGCTTATGTTAAGTTTAGACAGTAAACTTGGAGAAACTATTCAGGGAAAAACACCGCGTATATATTGTTTATCATGACTCTGGTTTTACGTGGCCTATCAACACAATTTAAACACTGGTATATATCACCTTGTTGCTTGTTGCCCATCACTGGTGTCACATGGGACCTTTTAAGGACCTGTTGAGCAGCCTCACAGCCACATTCTGGACCGTTTGCAGGGCTTCTGGGGTTGATTTGCTCAGGCAGGGAACAAAGGCAAATAATTATAGAGGCATGACAAAATAAAACATCCCTCCACCACTCAAAGTATTATACTATAGGGCAATTGAATTTATCTAGTAAGTGTGTGCATATCAATACGTTTAATAAAACATTATCTATGTAGCTCTCAGCAGCACACATATGAGCTCCATATCAACCTGCACATAAGTGATGCTTACACATTTCAGTATTTATACTATAATGATATAATCTGCTTGTACAATAAGTACTCTAATTTTCTTATACTTAACATTTGTTTTCTTCCTCTTTATAGCTGTAGTTAGACTAATGTTATTACTGGTGGTTTTGATACTTAAATACTTCTAGGTACTATGAGAACCTGTTGTCTGGAATCAAAATCAAGACAATGAAAGCAGTCGTAACTGACTCATCAGCATGATTTCTTTAAAATTCAGAAACATGACAATTAAAATGGTCAAATCCTGCACCGATGAGCACTGCTGAGAAACAGGCTGTCACGTGAATGCAGATTTTTAAAAACAGACCTTAGACATAAAACTGCATTCCCGTCTGCTCACGCAGCCAGCAGATGTTTACTTTGGTTTGATTTGCAGAATGTTAATTTGCAACGAGGCAAAAAATTGTAGACCAAATAAATCTATTATTGAGTTTAATCCTCAATGTGTCTCACAGGCACTGGAGAGAGTGGAAAGAGCACCTTTATCAAACAAATGAGGATTATCCATGGAGGAGGATATACAGACGAGGACAAAAGGAGCTATGCCAAGCTGGTGTACCAGAACATCTACACGTCCATGCAGACAATGGTCCGAGCTATGGAGGCTCTTGGTATATCTTTCACTGATCCCCAGAACCAGGTACAGGCAGACTGACTCTGTTCCAGTCCTTTACAATAAAGACTTGATGGATGGTTACCTCATTGTTACCTCACTGTCTTTTTGTCTTCTCGGTGTGTCCATAGAGCCATGCCAGCGCAGTCCTGGAGGTGGAGGTGGATAAGGTGGAGGACTTAGATAGCAACCTCGCCATGGCTGTCAAGAGTCTGTGGGATGATCCTGGAATACAGGAGTGCTATGATCGGCGCAGGGAGTACCAGCTGTCCGACTCCACCAAATAGTGAGAATTAGGCATTTATGATCTTTAACAGTGTGCGCAGATCAAATTATATTGACAGGATTATTAAATGAGTATAATATTCATGCAGAAGGAGGAGTCCCTTCTGACCACATAGATGAGTGCCTGCTGATAGAAGAACAAAAATCTTGCTGAATATAGTCTCTGTCACTGCCACGAACGATGGCAATAAAAAGAGAAGAGCTTTTTTTCGGCTTGCTGTTTTTACTATTTTGGGAAATGCAAATTTGATCGAAGCTAAAACAAAAAGTATTTGTTCTCTTGCATTGGAGCAAAGTCTTCATCTCCCTTGAGAGTCCCACCAGTGAGTGAACTCTCATGTAGCTACATGCATTTGGTTTACATTTTAAGTTTTCTACGTGTTTTCTGTATTTTTCCTTTCTTAGTGTTTTTTTTTCTCCCTGCATATTTTTCTTTTTAGCTATCTCACAGATCTGGATCGGATTTCACAGCCCTCATACATACCTGACCTTCAGGACATCCTCAGAGTCCGAGTCCCAACCACTGGTATCATTGAATACCCCTTTGACATGGAGAATGTCATTTTCAGGTGAGGTGCATATTGACATCTTCTGAGTTTCAGTTCAATTCAGTTCAGTTGAATTTATATAGCATCAAATGACAACAGCAGTCGCCTCAAGGTGCTTTATATCTTAAGGTAGACACCTTACATGTGTAAAAGGTAAGTGAAGAAGAAACACTCAGTGCTTCATGGGAAGCCAATGCAGCCTAGACCTATTGTAGCATAACTAACAGATCACCTGATCCAGCCCTAACTATATGCTTTATCAAAACACAAAGTTTTAAATCTAATCTTAAAAGTAGAGAGGCTGTCTGTATCCCAAATCCAAACTGGGAGCTGGTTCCACAGAAGAGGGGCCTGAAAGCGGAAGGCTCTGCCTCCCATTCTACTTTGAAATACTCTATGAACCAAAATAATAGCAGCAGCACTGGAACTGGCCACAGGCATGGCACCGACCTCGAAGGTGGCGTGACTTTTCTTGGCTGCTTTTATGACAGGATGGTTGATGTGGGTGGTCAAAGATCAGAGCGGAGAAAGTGGATCCACTGCTTTGAGAACGTCACCTCCATCATTTTCTTGGTGGCACTCAGCGAATACGATCAGGTCCTGGCTGAGTGCGACAATGAGGTGAGAATTTAACGACACAGCAAATGATGATTTCAGTTTACATCCTCCTGGAGTTTTACATGTGTTTGATCCCTTTAAACATCTCAGAACCGCATGGAGGAGAGCAAGGCCCTGTTCAAGACCATCATCACCTACCCCTGGTTCCAGCGCTCATCTGTCATACTTTTCCTCAACAAGACCGACATCCTCAAGGAGAAGATCTTGTACTCTCACTTATCCACCTACTTCCCTGAATTCACAGGTTAGACTGAGTGAATGCTCATCTTGATTTCAGCTCTTATTCCACCGCAAGATTTGTAATTACTTAGCTGATCTAATTAAGTCCTTCATCATACAATCGCTGCACGGTACTCATTTTTATGGAAGTGTTGAAATAGACTAAAAATACTCAACTGACACTATATTAGGTACACTGTGCTGGTACCAGGTTGAACCTCCTTTACCATCAGAATTGGTTTAATTCTTCATGGCTGAGATTTAAAAGGGAGCTGAAAACATTCAGCAGGAATTTTGGTCCACATTGGCAATCATTAGTCTAAGCTCCGCCCCTCCCTCCTTGATACAAGCCCACAAGAAAATCACCAAATTTGTTCTGCATTAAAAACCCATAATTTGTTCAAAATAAAATAACTGATTGTTTTTTTTTTTAAACACATTTTTAATCTTTAAGTATCAAGACTTAGAATTTCAGTTTTGGTTTGGTGTTTTTGGCTGACAAGAGGTGAAACCATGTGTGGTCTTCTGCTGCTGTAGACCATCTGCTTCAGAAGATGGTCTTCTGCATACCTTGGTTGAAATGAGTAGTTAATTACCATTAGTTACTATATCATCACGTCTGGCCATTCTCCTCTGACCTCTGTGAGGACTGCTACTCACAGATCATCTTTTCACTTTCAGACTATTCACTGTAAACACTACAGATGGTTGTGTCTCAGTAAATTTGAAATACTCAGACCAGCCTGTTTGGTACCAACATTTAAAGTCACTTAAATCACTTTTCTTCCCCATTCTGATGCTCAGTTTGAACTTCAGCAGGTCGTAAAATGCATTGAGTTCCTGTCATGTAATTGGCAGATTAGATATTTGCATTAACAAGCAGTTGAACAAGTCTACCCAATCAAGTGTCTGGTGAGCGTATGTTGAATTTACTGACATATTTAAATAATATCAACCCTGAATTGCAGGACCTCAGCAGGATCAAGTAGCAGCTCAAGAATTCATCCTAAAAATGTACCAAGAACAAAATCCGGAGAAGGACAAGACGTTGTATTCTCACTTCACCTGCGCCACAGACACAGAAAACATCCGCTTTGTCTTCGTGGCCGTCAAAGACACCATCCTCAGGCACAACCTCAAGGAGTTCAACCTGGTGTAGAAAGGTTGCATACAGCACAGGAGCAAATGCATACAAGAGAAGACCTGAGGAAAGCCGAAATAGAAAAGAATCTAATTATCAATCAAGCTTAAACCAAAAAAAAGAAATTTGAAATTGTTTCATTTCTAACAAGGGGGATCCAAAAAAGAGAGAATACAAACATCCTGTACCAGACATACTAACATGAAATTGTGTTTAGATGCTTTAGTTTCCCTTGTAGTTTTTTAGTATTTGCTGTAAATGATACATTACAGTGGAAATGAGAAAGTGAAAATTAGTAGCAAGTAACTGACCTGTTGTGTGAACTACTTATTTAAATAGACATATGATCTGAGTGCTTTAATGTATGTAAATGTATCCCCATGTAATAGTTTGATAAGGATGCTCTTTAGCCCGGTTTTGTGATTTCATAATGTTTAGAAACGGTTGCTCTAACACTGAGACGCCTTAAGTGCCTTATTTACTCAGGACAGTCAGCAGAGCCACGGAGTTCATAGAGTGTCAGATGTAAATAGTCTGAGATGTGCTTTAGGAAAAAAAATACAACTGTTTCTTCTATTTATGGTTATTTTCAATAAAGAGTACAAGTCAGGTGCCTGACGTTTTCTTGGTGCGAGGAATAAATGAAGACCGCTTTGAATTAAAAAAAACGTTTATTTTTATTGAAAAAAAAAAAAAAAAAAAAAGCCAGCGCAGTGAATATTTCGTTCCCCGAAAACAAAACTACGTTAATGGCAGCAGAAAGTATTTAGTAATATTAAACCGTGATGCGCCCAAGACCATGTTTGGCATTGCATATGTGTGGTATAAAAACATAAAAATCACAAAATTTCATACTGCAAGCTCCTCATAAAGTCTGATGCGAGGATGGATATATACAGATAGACATCATATTAGGTCATATACAGCAAACTGATGCATGTAAGTACAGTATAAAAATAGCATGCATCTCTGACTCACACACTCAACAGTCTTTATTCTGCAATGTATAAAAAAAAAATAGGAAAAAGAACTTTAAGGATGCACATTTTTTGAATTATGTGTACTATAAAGCCATACTAATTCATATTAGCATGCCTTTTATATAATCCAGTAAAAGAAACAGTGTGCAACATTAAATGTGCTACAACAATTACAGTTAATTTGGCCTCAGTGATACTCGAGGGATTTTTTCCCCCCCCCCCTATCAGTTGCTGTTAAGATTGACATTTCTACACCCAAATCCTCCTTTACATCCAGAAATGAAAGTTAAACTCAATCTCTAAAGCTACGTTAGGCAAAAATATTTTTGGTAGCATGCAGTAAAGAAAAAAAGGCACTGGCACACACAGAGCTCGTGTGTTTAGCATTTCTCAATCTTCAGAGTCAGTACTTGGGTAAACTCTCTCTTGCATCCTCCAATTTGGTGAGAACCCACTGAAAATAAATAATGACCAAAGTTAGAACTAATTATTTTCACTAGTCGTGTATCCCAACTGAAAGGAAATATCAGCTTGAGTCTAAATTGCAAACTTACTTTGGCTATCTCTGGAGTTTTGAAGTTTATTATCTTCCCAAACTCTTTGGCATGAAAGACTAACTTCACTCTCTCCTGCAGTGGAAGGCGAGGTTCAGTGCAGAAGTAATAATAATAATAATAATAATAATAAAGAAAAATTTAACTTTTAAACAAAGACAGCAGCAGTGGAAATGCTCATCTCCAGGATTCAAAACAGGGCTCCACAAAGCAACAGCTGACACCAGGGCTGCTACATCCAAGTTTTATACAGTCTGTGTTAAGCTGTGGGCTGCAGCCCCCTGGTGGGCAATGAAGGTACTGCATGTGAGAGGTATGAAGTCAAATCTTTACATTAGTTACAATTTAATTTGAATGTAACGCTGTTAATAGAGAGTCAAGTACAAGAAGTACAGCAGAAGATTAAAACAAATGAATGAAAACAAAGGACAACTCAGGGCATAAACAAATTCAAACAGGACCTATCTGATTACACACTGATGCGGCAAGTGCACAATCACATAGCACAGACAGAAATAACTGTACCTCTTGATCCCTTGGAAAGTGCTGCTGGCCATGTCAATAATGCCTCCTGTTGGTCGAGCTACTGCACCAACCAAACCTTTTCCAACACCTTTAAAAAAGCCCGCTGCCCCCTCTTTCTGGGCCCCTGCATAATAACACAAACACTGCAGCTTAAGTTCAAAGATCTTCACGGCCAAATGTCAAGTGTTCAATGGAAACACACTAACAGAACACGTAGTTTTTTTATGCCCTTATTTTATTGGACTAACATGTTTATACTTGTGGTCAGACTCATCTTACCTTTAATAGGTTTGGTAACGATCCCTGTGATCCCACTGACAAATCCCTGTGGGAAAAGGAAGATAACACTGCAGAATAAATGACTCATTACAGCCGTGCATTTTCTTTCAGACTAGTTTGCAGTGTTGTTGTTGCTAGTCTTACTACTTCCTACATCCTGCATTAACTGCGTGTTTCCTGCTGATAAACAGAGAGGAGCAATTTAAAAACCAAACAGTTTTACATACAGACACCAGTCCTTTTCCACCCCTGGTCAGCCCCTCTCTCAGACCGCTGGGCTGTTTGTTCATAGCTTCTCGTCTCTTCTGCTGGTACTCTTTATCCATTGTCATCGCTGCGACACCCTTTGCCATGGCACCTGTTATCCTGGAGGCTGCACCTGCAATACCGCCTGAACAACAAACATGATTTCTTACCTGAGAATATTTTTTAATATATCTTAAATGTTCATGTCAAAATTGTGTCAGTGAAAATCTGAAATCTTAAGGGCTCCAACATGTTGCTAAAAAGTCTCAGATGTGTAATGAAACAGCCACAGTTCACTGTTAAAGGCAATATAATGCTGAAATTTAACAGATATAACACTATATTAAAAACACATGCAGTAAAACGACAAATGCTCAGTTATTACACTGTTCAAATTACAGCCCTATATAGCAGCCATGAACCCATCCCAGTCAATCAACGTGTATAATGACAGCAGATAAAGTGAGGACAGCGTGCAGGGCTGTACAAACTCTTTAACGACCTTCATTTCTTTTTATTTATTTTTTTCATGTGGTGATGAGCAATAATTCTCCGAGCTTTATTAAGTTTTTTGTTGGACATTTACTGCTTTTTAACTCATTTTCAATCTAGTTTCACATTATTTTCACAGGATTATTTTTAACATCTGATAAACTTCTTAACACTGATGTCAAGCATATAATGACACCAGGCTAAAGGGATGAATCATTATTGTTTCTACACATTATGGACACTTTCAATTAAATTTTATTTTTAACCAGTTTGTTACCAGCAGCCTCTCACAAAAAGCAAATGATTTGCTCAATCTATGAAACATGGCAATGATAACACAGTTTGACAGACATAAAATAGCTGAAAACAAGTGAAGGAAACTGGACAGTTGGGAGGGACAAAGAAAGAAGTTGCAGGTCTAAAAGGCATGCCTCCACTTAGGTGAAGCAGTGCTCAGACTCAACATAAGTGAAGCAGTGTGGGATCATCTTTACAGAAAACAGAACAAAAGGCAACCAGCATCTAAGGAAGAGCTTTGAATGTCCTTCTAGAAGCCTGGAGAACTATTCCTGAAGACAAGGAAGCTGAGTAAGAGAGTTCAGGATGTGATAAAGAATTGTAAAAACTGTTTTTGCTGTACATACTGTATTTCAAAATACAAAGAAATGAGTGCAAGACTTTTGCACAACACTGTACTTAAATTTAAAATAAAAGATAAATTAAACATAATTAATTTTTGAATTAGAAATTCCAGTGATTATTTAGCAGTTTTGACCTGATCCTGTTGAGCTAAGGCTGACTCTGTATTACCCCTTTAACACCATTTCATGCTTACCTACAGCTCCTCCCACCAGCGCCTTAACCCCAAGAGCCATTCCTTCAACAAACTCCTCAGGGCCCTGGATGGCTCCCTAGAAGAAAAAAAAAAGAACAGTTATTGTGAATGTTAACCTGAATCCAATGTGGCCATATTTTCTAAATTACACAACGTAACTATTCAACAGGTTTTATAACGCACTTCAAAGCTAAAAGACCCAGTTGAACTTGTCAATAATTTTATTGGATATCATTACCTGATAGGGCTCATAAAAGAAAGCCTCCACCCCTTCTGACAATCCTCTGATCAGTCCAAATGGGTTTCCAAGAACATCGAGGCCCAGCACCAGCACATACATCTGCTTAATAGCCTTGAGATACACATAGGTGGAAAATCAAAATATCAAAACAAAAGAAGACAAGACAAATTGCCACTTGTCTGGTTTCATTGTGCTTGTATGTATTACCTGCTTAGAATAATGTCTGAGGACCTCCCACTGGAGCTGCTGAGTGGTGTAGAACTGGTAGGTCAATTCAAAAAAGGCCAGCCTGAAATAAATGTCACATTCAGCCAAGAAGCAGGGTTGGAATCACCAAGAACAAGTCACATGGAAGTAATTTAATGCTAATGGATGGCACATGCATGCTGTCTATTTGAGCCTTTTTCTGTATTCATACTTGAAGACAACATCCTGCACGTCAGTGAGCTGATACTCTTCAGCAACAAATTGAGCAACTGCACAGGGTTCAGTTACGATCTCTCTTCTGTGTCAAGCCATCCTCTCCGCCTGAGCTCAGAGAGAAACTCAGGTGCAGCTGACAAAACAAAAACACAAAAACATCAGCAGGCATTAGTATGGCAACAAAGAAATTGCAGAGATCAGTTCAGACACTATTTGTTTGACAGAAACTGCATTCGCACACACCTTAATGGGGGAAATGTGGAAGTACTCGTAGAGGCTGATGGGAGATTTGTCAGCAGCAGAGACATGGTTCAGTTCTGTCTTTATGTTCGTTATGTCCTTTTCAAACAGTTCCACCTGAAGCATCAGGAGAAAGGCACAACAGCTGTTGAGTTAACTGAATTATAATCATAACGCAATCTGAACAGAAAGGTAACTTTGTGTGTGTGTCAAGGCGTGTAGCCAAAATCAAATAAAAAAATAAAAAAATCGAATCAAAATTTATTTATAAGCACATTGAAAAACAACATGGGTTGAGCCAAATTGATGTACATAGTAGAGATAACATAGTAAACATACATAGTAATTACTATAAAATACTAGTCATAATTGAAAGCTAGAGAGTACAATTGTGTTTTCAACTGGGTTTTAAAAATGCTGAGTGTTGGGAAGACCTAAATGAAGGGGCAGACTGTTCCAGAGTTTGGGTGCAGTGATCACAAAAGCTTGTTCACCTCTGTCAAAAGGAACTTATCTGCAGACCTAAGTATGGAACGCCAGGACTGACATAATGAATTAATTAAATGTCCGTAATTACAGAAAATAAAACATTTAAAATACACAAACCTCCTGAGCTGACATCCAGGAGGGCCTAAATAGTCCTTTATGGCCTTCTTTCTCACTTATTTCTTCTCTTTGAACAATATTTTCTCCATGTGTGGAGCTGACCGCGAGCTGCAGCATGCAGACGCCATGTGCGCTAGCATAAAGTGGCTGAGTGGAGACCCAAACTGCAAACAACTGAACCCTCGATACTTCACCACCAGAGGGTGCAAAAGAGCAAAATCTGGACATAAAGCTCAACAAAACATAAAATGCAAAAGACCGTTACACTCCCACCAATCACTTGTGATTTAAAGAATAAAGTATTGCCTATGAACTAATGAATGGCTTTTAAATGAACTATTATGAATTATATTTAAGCAGAGTGCGGTGGAGAATCTTCTTCCCCTTCCATCAACACCTCACTGTGTGAGTCATGTCGGACAAAGAGGGGTAATAGGGGCAATAAAATTAAGATTTGTAATTGAGAAAACATTGCATGCAGTAAAAAGCATATTAGCAACCTGTCTAACATGTGCGCGAACTAATGTAGGTAAATCAAAAGCAAAACATCAGCATTTACCACAACCAGATTTTCCATTTCATACATTACAAATTGATTTCACACATATGCCAGCACAAGGAAGCATCAAGTACTTACTGGTAATAGTGGATCAATTTAGTAAATGAGTAGAAGCTTATCCAACCTCAAAAGAAACTGCAGAAGTAGTCTGTCAAAAGTTGAGCAATGAAATAATACCCAGATTCGGAATACCTCACCAGATTAACAGTGATAGAGGATCTTCATTCACATTAGAAGTAATTCAAAAGTGTGCTAAAACTTTAATGACCTGGGTCAAATTACTTCCTCAAGTCCTCTGTGAGATTAGAATGACTCAATCTACAGTAACCAAATTATTTCCATTTGAAATAAGACTATTTCCAACACCATGGTCAGCTTCCAGAGGGGCACCGCTAGTAGAAGGTGATGTATATTGCATTGTCCACTGATGTTCACAACCTGGTAGAAAAACTGAATAATAACTATCAGAAAGTTTGTCTCTCTCAGCCTTTCCCCTCCACAGTTCCACCAGTGGAGACAAGGAGATGCATGTTGGAGAAGCCACTAAAACCAAGGACTCTCTGGGAGGCCGCGCGTGTTCCAGCCCCAGACTGTACTGGCAGTGACGAAGAACCAGCATCCTCACAGACGGACAACCTCAGTGGATTCATGCCAGCAGGGTTAAGACCAGCCCAATCGGACCATCTCAGGCGTCGGATCAAGCAGACGACATCTCCGGCGAGCCAGCGCCCGGAACTAGAGCAAATAAACACACACGGGTAGATGACATCTCCGGCGAGCCAGCGCCCGGATCCAAAAGTTACATACACACACGCAATCACTGATTAACACACAACGTCTGAAAGAACAACAACAAGGTACTCAAACATCCAGCAGGAACAGAAAGCCAAAAGTACCACATGATGTCTAACCTGATAAAGCCAGACTCATTTCATCCTGATAATGGAGAAAATGAAATGCCCATTGTCATCATACGACGCTTATTCTGTGTCTCTCGAACCTGGGACTAGGCCAGAAGACGACTGAAGAACTGTCTTTCTTATATATTTAGGTTATTTATCATATCTATCGCATTAACCTTAGGATTTCTCTTTGCTATTTTGTATTGTAAACTGCAACCATGTTCACATTTCTGCAGGTCATATTTTGCTGACTATACCTCATGCTCTATTTTGCAAGACACCTACTTAATGCACTCCTCACGTTCCCTAAAATCAGTAAATAGCAACATAGACGCCACTAATAAACCATCTTATGCGCCCTCTAGAACAGGAGCTAACGCCTGGTATGAAAATGCCAGAACAGCCGCTCGTGATTTAGGAAACAGTAACTGTTATGTCTGTTCAAAGGCTAATCCAGAACAGGTAATAGTAGGATACCCCATATCCGGTTTCCCCCTCACTGAGGGACTAGAGGAAATCGGCGGAGATAATGCTCTCCTTAAAGACGCTTTACAGTTGACTCTGAGCCCTCTCGACTGCCTACTTAGACACACACACACACCAACTAACCCTGAGACTCCATTAGGCGAATTATTGAAGTTATCTGATGACACCGCAGGGACCTGCGCCCCAATGAAACGCCCTAAGAATAGGTTAAAACCCTCACTGCCCTTAGGACAGATCCCTCTCCATTTTAATACTAGTATGATATGTCTGCGCAGACTAAAGTTAACTGGCCCAGACACACACATAGATTATACAAAGGATAACTATACATTTTTCTCTGACTCCCCAGGTGCACGCTGTAATGAGACATGGCTAGCTGTCTCTATGGCTGAAGTTTTATCATATCTGGAGGAACACACACACAGTTCAAGTTCGAGCAGAGACTCGATCATTGTTCCCCCAGACGGTGTCTTAAATGATACTGACTGGGGGGGAGTTAGTTAAATCACACATGGTCACGCGCCTAACTAGAGCAATCCCACATGCTTATTGGATGTGCAATAATACCCTTAGATTAGCTTTACCTGTTAATTGGACCGGTACCTGTGGTCTAGTAACCGCTGATGTATGCTGTACTTTCATTCCCAATAATACCGCTCCTAACGGTTCATTCACACAAGCTATGAATAAACTTGAAGCATTGCAGATAGAACTAATTGCCAATACAGGCCACGGTCAGTGGCTACATAAGTGGCTACAGGACACGTTTGGGAGATGGAAGGAACTAATTGTAGCCTTTGTAACCGTTGCAGCATGTTTTTGATGATTATTGTCTGTTGTGTGGTACCCTGTGTACGTTCAATGATAACCCGTATAGCTACTAGTACAGCTACTTCAATGTATTTGCAATTGGCACAAATTGACCCAGATTATGTGTCAGATGTCATCGATGATGATCCTGATGTATGTATTGAGCATTAGATTGTGAATTACTCGATTGTTCAAGAAGAGTATGACGTTTTCTTCTCTTTCTTTTCTTCTTTTTAAAATTTTGATATTAAGCTTGCTCGAAGGACCAGTTACAGTTATGATTTGTCTTTATATTATGTTATTACATTCTGTCTTTATACTATGTTATCATTTCATGATAAAAGGGGAGAACTGTTATGATATTTTGATACCACGGTTAGCATTTACAGAAGATTGTTTTATACAGGAAAACTGTTACTCAATAAGGCCTATATACTAGTTGTTTTTCTCTTTCTCTGTGACCCAAGAATTAATGTGTAAGACTCACAGGCTGGTACCCCAAGGTCGAAAACACCACAGAGACGAGACCACTTCCTTACTCCCATCCTCCCTTCCTTATCTCTTAGAAAAAGGCTCGTTAAAGGCCAGGTGGTTTGTTTCAGAATTCACTAATGAAAGAACTCTGTATTCTGTGTATTTTGCTGGGATGATCATAAATTGTAGCTGAGCTGATAAACTACACACAGGATACTTCTTTGCTCACAAGGCAGGAAGACGTTTCCTTATTTGGTCTGTACCGGTTTGAACTGGGAAAGCTGACACACGAACCTTTTTTTCCTCTATATAAGCTGTTATGTACTAAATAAACCTTTGAGTCGATTGGGAAGGCAACCTAAAGCAGTCTCTGTTTTCTTGTTCTCCCAAGCTGCTCCCGAGCTCGTAACTAACCCAGCTGAATGGCATACCTGAGTGTTACTTTAAATAATTAGGAATCTTAGAAGGAAAGGACAAAACTCTGCTTATCGCTCACGCCACGGAGGAAACCCGGGATGGCAATTTCCTTCAATTAACGCGAACCATGATTTAATGTCATCAAGACTCGTGAATTACGAGTGTGATATTATAGAAACTTCCAAGGAAAGCGAGCACAGCGTGGAGCACTTCTAAGAATGAGCCATGGCACTCCATGTCCGATTAAAACTCATCTACAGGTGAATTCCTCATCGCTCACCGTTTCCACAGGTTGTGGCAGCGAACTTCCCATTTTATCCTTTTCTATTTGTAGCCGGTGCCACGCCCTCCCGATTCGTCAGGATAAAGCTGAAGTGTCGTCCAGGTAGAGTATAACTGCAGCACTTTGTCCAATAGGAACAGCTCGTGGTGCACCTTGTTGTACACCTCGATGCTTAAGTAAAACAGAGAGAGAGCTTTGGACTTACCCCTGAAATCTAGCACTTTATATTTTAGCAGCAAACTTTTCTGTTTCTGTGGAAGTCAAAGGCGCAGTTTTGAAGATGCTCTGTGCCTTTTTGCGTCTGAAGTTGTGAAGTGCAAGAGGGGGCAAAGGAGTATTTTTTTTTAACACGTCTGAGTTTTCTTTTTCTTTTTTTTTTCTGTCTTTAATCAAAGCCTGCGACATTTTTACAGCCGAGTGGTCGTTGGAGAGCAACCTGGTGACTTTCAGCGATGGCTGGATGCTGTGTTTCAGCGGAGGAGAGAGAGAACCAGAGGATCAACGAGGAGATTGAGAAGCAGCTGCGGAGGGACAAGGAGGACTCTCGCATGGAGCTCAAGTTGCTGCTTTTAGGTGAGCATCACTAACCTGAACACCAGCTCGGAGGGTAACTGACTTCACGGAGTCCTCCTCATTCTCCTCGTGCTTTGCTGTAAATCATTCAAAAGTTTTATCTAGATTGTAGCCATAAATGTTCTTTTCCGGGCAAAAGAAAAGCTTTAAAACATTTGCTCTTAAAGTTGTTCCTCTAGCGGAAGGATCCAGGCGTTTTCATTTTCAGTTGTGGGAGACAGCTCAAAATTTGCCATTACTTCACCGCTTCCTGGCCACGGGTATCGTGGCAGGTGGGACAGAGCTCTGACGCCTGTCGACTAGTATTCATTTAGCCATATGAAAGTAAAATGCACACTTTAGAAGGCAAATATATAATTTTATATATATTATATCCAGCACGCAACATTTTGTCATTGCCACGTGTGGCTACATGAGAGGATTCAAGTCATGAGCAGCGTTTCACAGTTGAGGCGCACTGGCTTTCCGAGAACATCCAGGGTATGCGCAGCCGCGCGCCATGGCGCTGCCATTGATTTAAGCGTGGTCGGAGATTTGAATCCTTGAGTACTTTTTGCCTGCTGGGGTCGGTAAGTCTCCACCTGGCCACAGAAACACACACACACACACACACACACACACACACACACACACACACACACACACACTCTCTCTTCCTGGGGGGGGCGCATTTTACTGCAGTAGTGTGGGAGCACTTCAGGAACCAGTCGCCATCCACGCCTTGGTCAGTGGTGTGTTTGAAAGCCATAACTAGCGTTTCATGCAAAAGTCATGCAAATGCATCACGGAGCACGAGCTATTGGTTTTTACCAACTGTTCTCTTAGCAGATCATTTCACTCAAAACACAGCGTTATGTTTTTGCCCCCAAACCAACATTCATTTGCTTTAAAAGAAAAACATTTTCGCAGCTCACTGTAGGCTGTTACAGACAGCTGGACTCCAGCAGTTTTGTTTAACGCATCACAAAGGTAGTTGAGAGAAGTCAAAACGTGGAGGGACTTTCCAGAAAAAAGGATGACCCTGAGGTCTCTGTTCAGGCTGAAAGAGTTTCAAACATAAGGCCCAGGGCCCAGAACCTGGCCATCAAAGAGCCCAATCCAGCCCCCTAAATAAATGGTAAATGGCCTGTATTTGTATAGCACTTAACTTAGTCCCTAAGGACACCAAAGCGCTTTACACTACATTCAGTCATCCACCCATTCACACACTGGTGATGGCAAGCTACATTGTAGCCACAACTGCTCTGGGGCGCACTGACAGAGGCAATAACTTTGGATAATGTGGTAAATGCAAAGAAGAAGGACATAAATGTTATTATTCAAAGTGTATTTTATGTCAGTCTGCAGGATAGTCTGGGAAATAAACTGCTTTTTTTCTGTCATTTTTAAGCATTTCATCATCATTCTCCTTTCTTAAAGTGGGAGAACAAAGAGTCACGTTGGAGTGTTTCTGTTGCAAATGCGTTTGTTTTTCTCATGCCGTCTGAGCTATTTAATGTATACTTAAATGTCTTTACACTGACGGTGACCGAAAGTCTCCTTATATTTCAGTCGCATCGCTATAAGTGCAACGAACCACACGCATGTCCGCCCCTCCCACACTTGTTCAGTATGCCTACTGCTGTACTGTTGAGCTGCTGTTAACTTCCATTAAAGTATATCTGGACATCACTCTCTGTGCCCCACTCTCTGACCGGAGTTTAAGTCCTGAAGGAGCTATCATCCCAGCATCCCAGAGATAACTCTCTAACAGACAGAAAGAGGAATGATTTGGAGGGTTTTCTTTTCCAGGTAATAAATCTACTGCTCCAGCCCACTAAGATCAAACAGGGCTCTGTGTGGGCCACAGTGTAAAAGGAGTATGACAGCCATGATCTAGAAAGTAACCTTTTGTTACCTGGTCAGAGTAACTCAGCTCTCAGTGGATTTCATTAGGATGGTCAGAGTCAGGTCTACTGAGAGTGCAAGAGATCAACACCTTCACTTTCTGCCCTTTTTTGTCAGAGGCCTTAAATTTGACTTGAACAGCTGCCGACTTGCATACCGAATCATCACAGCTCAGTAGATAGGTATAGTCAAATATTCAGTATGTTAGTCGTCTGTGTATAAATAACTCAACTTTTTATGCCTGAGAAGGATTAATAAGAAGTATAAACTTATATGATCCTTCCTATTTATGGAATGATAGCAATATTTATCTTACTTTCAAATGACCTGCCAATTACCCACACACACATAAAAGTGCATTCATACCGACACATGATGTGCATACAACAAACATATGCAATTATACATCTATACATACATGTATCCTTACATTCACCGTGGGTAGGTGTGTATACACGCCTACCCACGCTACAGGATCGTTATCACAGTTGTGATAAATAATATTATTTATATTATAATATTTATACTATATATGCATATAAACATGTTTAAATGTATAAATGCACATGCGCACACTTAAAAATATGGATATACACATACCTTCGATATATACCCTCAAATATCAATACATACATTTACATATATAGACACTGAAATACTGTTTGGTTCTTCTTTTTGGAAGAAGTGTTGTTTTTTCTGTTATTTTTAACTGGAATATGTTTGAATGTAGCAGTAGATCTGCTGGATCTTGTTTTTTTTTTTGTTTGTTTGTTTTTAAAAGTCAAATTTTGCAGATTAGTGACTTCTCATGTTTTTTGTTTTGTGCCTCTGCACAGTCGCTGCCTAGCAGGTACATTTCAGTTGTGACAACAAAAAAAACCCGGAGAGGACAGACTTTGACAGTAGCCGTTATCTCATGACACTAACATCACATTCATTCACGCGGGCACCACCGCCTCGTGTTACAGCGTTCCCCAATTGAGGAAGTGTGCAGGTATGAAGCTGTGTCGTACATGCAAGCTGGACACACACGCACACACCGACTGCCCAAAAGATGAAACTCCCCACCCATCCCTGCATAAACCCACACACATACACAAACACAGCAACCTCCAATATTCAGGTCTGTTAACAAACACATTTGTTTACCAAATCGGCTGTGCATCATGTGATCTCAATGAGAATATTACGAGTTTTTGCTGTAAGAGCTGAAGAGTAACATGGCAGAAAGGGACTCTGTGTGTGTGGTTTTCATACCTTTTAATAAGAACAAGTATGTATGCATCTAGTATATTATGTTTTAGTGAAATATAAGTTAGTCGAAAGACCTTTTAGATGGAGAGCTTGAGTCCAAATACACACCGAGTCTCTGAGTTATTAAGCGTGCATCTGATCCTGTCACTCAGGAAAGGTTTCAGGGTGAAAAAGTGCACAGTTCTTGTTGAATTAATTATTGGAAGTTAGGAGGGCTTTTGTTTTATTTATTTTTCCATCTGACCAAAGGAAGGTCATTTTTCAGAAGCAAATTAAGCAAGGTTGACTAAAATATTTTATTCAACCAGGTGAAACTAAAGCTATGAATGATATGTTGAATTTTATTTCGGGCAATTTGTGATATTTAAACTTCCTGTTCTCGGATATTGGCGAGTGTCCCTTTGGCAGTCAAATATACATTCAAATCGTTCAGCTTGCGTCCCTGCGTGGACAAGCTGGGTATTGAGAGTTGTCACAGAACTTGTTTTTATTTCTTTTAACTTATCTCTTAGTAAAAAGTTGTTCATAAAAAGACAGATGGGTCTTTAATGTAGCTGCCAGGCAGCTGCCAGCTGGCATACAGTATGCAACACCTGTGCAACATCACACGTAATAATTCAAATTTGGGTCTTTTTTAATGTAAATATCATAAATATTGAGTTGCAGTAATAACTCACCAGGATGCAGCTCAGTAATATTTTAAAGTATATATAAACTTTATGCTCTTGCAGAAGGGGCATGGATGCATGACACTGGGCAGGGGTACATTTTACTGTATCGACAACTTCAAGTTTAAAATTGTCACTGTAAGGAGGGATAGAGACTCCCATGACTTTTTTTGTTTGTGTCTTTGCAGCAGAGAGCTAAATTTGCTTGCTTGCAGTGGCCATAATATCTTCTCTTGGGATAAATGAAGAGTAGAAAATTAGGCTCGTCTTTTATCTTTAACCTGGACCAGATACCACCAGCAAGCTCTGATCAGCTGACCTCAAAGATCTCGTATTTGCATATGAATGTAGTAATTTACTAATACATGGAGGCAACTGACCATAGTAAACTGGAAATAAACCAGTCCATTTCCAATTTAATTAGCACAATTAAAGGTCAAACATCTAGCTAGCACTGACCACACACAACAACTCAAGGTTCAGTATCTTTCTCCAGGATAGTTTGGCATGCAGAGCGGAGCAGCCGCGGATCAAACCACCAGCCTTACAACAGGTAAATGACCTGCTCTAGCTCTTGAGGCACAGCCTCTCCGTTAAATGGTTCAGACCCAAAGTGATCACTAAAATTTTGGAAGTCAGCCTAAAGAAGAAAGAATCGGTGTCACATGGGACCTTTTAAGGACCTGTTGAGCAGCCTCACAGCCACATTCTGGACCGTTTGCAGGGCTTCTGGGGTTGATTTGCTCAGGCAGGGAACAAAGGCAAATAATTATAGAGGCATGACAAAATAAAACATCCCTCCACCACTCAAAGTATTATACTATAGGGCAATTGAATTTATCTAGTAAGTGTGTGCATATCAATACGTTTAATAAAACATTATCTATGTAGCTCTCAGCAGCACACATATGAGCTCCATATCAACCTGCACATAAGTGATGCTTACACATTTCAGTATTTATACTATAATGATATAATCTGCTTGTACAATAAGTACTCTAATTTTCTTATACTTAACATTTGTTTTCTTCCTCTTTATAGCTGTAGTTAGACTAATGTTATTACTGGTGGTTTTGATACTTAAATACTTCTAGGTACTATGAGAACCTGTTGTCTGGCATCAAAATCAAGACAATGAAAGCAGTCGTAACTGACTCATCAGCATGATTTCTTTAAAATTCAGAAACATGACAATTAAAATGGTCAAATCCTGCACCGATGAGCACTGCTGAGAAACAGGCTGTCACGTGAATGCAGATTTTTAAAAACAGACCTTAGACATAAAACTGCATTCCCGTCTGCTCACGCAGCCAGCAGATGTTTACTTTGGTTTGATTTGCAGAATGTTAATTTGCAACGAGGCAAAAAATTGTAGACCAAATAAATCTATTATTGAGTTTAATCCTCAATGTGTCTCACAGGCACTGGAGAGAGTGGAAAGAGCACCTTTATCAAACAAATGAGGATTATCCATGGAGGAGGATATACAGACGAGGACAAAAGGAGCTATGCCAAGCTGGTGTACCAGAACATCTACACGTCCATGCAGACAATGGTCCGAGCTATGGAGGCTCTTGGTATATCTTTCACTGATCCCCAGAACCAGGTACAGGCAGACTGACTCTGTTCCAGTCCTTTACAATAAAGACTTGATGGATGGTTACCTCATTGTTACCTCACTGTCTTTTTGTCTTCTCGGTGTGTCCATAGAGCCATGCCAGCGCAGTCCTGGAGGTGGAGGTGGATAAGGTGAAGGACTTAGATAGCAACCTCGCCATGGCTGTCAAGAGTCTGTGGGATGATCCTGGAATACAGGAGTGCTATGATCGGCGCAGGGAGTACCAGCTGTCCGACTCCACCAAATAGTGAGAATTAGGCATTTATGATCTTTAACAGTGTGCGCAGATCTCTGTACTTTTCTAGATCAAATTTGGTTTACATTTTAAGTTTTCTACATTTCTCCTTTCTTAGTGTTTTTTTTTTCTCCCTGCATATTTTTCTTTTTAGCTATCTCACAGATCTGGATCGGATTTCACAGCCCTCATACATACCTGATCTTGACGACATCCTCAGAGTCCGAGTCCCAACCACTGGTATCATTGAATACCCCTTTGACATGTGGTCTAAGGATCAGAATGTCATTTTCAGGTGAGGTGCATATTGACATCTTCTGCACTGCACAGAGTTTCATTTCAATTCAGTTCAGTTGAGTTTATATAGCATCAAATGACAAACAGCAGTCACCTCAAGGTGCTTTATATCTTAAGGTAAAGACCTTACAGTAATGCAGAGAAAGTGCCAACAATTAAACAACTCCCTTTGAAAAAGCACTTGGTGACAGTAGCAAGGAAAACCTCCCTTGTAACAGGAAGAAAACTCTTAACAGAATCAGATTCTGGGAGGGGCGGCCATCTGCTGCAACTGTTCGAGGATAAGGTGAGGGCGACAGGACAAACAACACACTGTGTAAGAGAGCCAGAGATTAATAATAGCTAATGATTAAAGAGTGATGTGTAAAAGGTGAGTGAAGAAGAAACACTCAGTGCTTCATGGGAAGCCAATGCAGCCTAGACCTATTGTAGCATAACTAACAGATCACCTGATCCAGCCCTAACTATATGCTTTATCAAAACGCAAAGTTTTAAATCTAATCTTAAAAGTAGAGAGGCTGTCTGTATCCCAAATCCAAACTGGGAGCTGGTTCCACAGAAGAGGGGCCTGAAAGCTGAAGGCTCTGCCTCCCATTCTACTTTGAAATACTCTATGAACCAAAATAATAGCAGCAGCACTGGAACTGGCCACAGGCATGGCACCGACCTCGAAGGTGGCGTGACTTTTCTTGGCTGCTTTTATGACAGGATGGTTGATGTGGGTGGTCAAAGATCAGAGCGGAGAAAGTGGATCCACTGCTTTGAGAACGTCACCTCCATCATTTTCTTGGTGGCACTCAGCGAATACGATCAGGTCCTGGCTGAGTGCGACAATGAGGTGAGAATTTAACGACACAGCAAATGATGATTTCAGTTTACATCCTCCTGGAGTTTTACATGTGTTTGATCCCTTTAAACATCTCAGAACCGCATGGAGGAGAGCAAGGCCCTGTTCAAGACCATCATCACCTACCCCTGGTTCCAGCGCTCATCTGTCATACTTTTCCTCAACAAGACCGACATCCTCAAGGAGAAGATCTTGTACTCTCACTTATCCACCTACTTCCCTGAATTCACAGGTTAGACTGAGTGAATGCTCATCTTGATTTCAGCTCTTATTCCACCACAAGATTTGTAATTACTTAGCTGATCTAATTAAGTCCTTCATCATACAATCGCTGCACGGTACTCATTTTTATGGAAGTGTTGAAATAGACTAAAAATACTCAACTGACACTATATTAGGTACACTGTGCTGGTACCAGGTTGAACCTCCTTTACCATCAGAATTGGTTTAATTCTTCATGGCTGAGATTTAAAAGGGAGCTGAAAACATTCAGCAGGAATTTTGGTCCACATTGGCAATCATTAGTCTAAGCTCCGCCCCTCCCTCCTTGATACAAGCCCACAAGAAAATCACCAAATTTGTTCTGCATTAAAAACCCATAATTTGTTCAAAATAAAATAACTGATTGTTTTTTTTTTTAAACACATTTTTAATCTTTAAGTATCAAGACTTAGAATTTCAGTTTTGGTTTGGTGTTTTTGGCTGACAAGAGGTGAAACCATGTGTGGTCTTCTGCTGCTGTAGACCATCTGCTTCAGAAGATGCTCTTCTGCATACCTCGGTTGAAATCAGTAGTTAATTACCATTAGTTACTATATCATCGCGTCTGGCCATTCTCCTCTGACCTCTGTGAGGACTGCTACTCACAGATCATCTTTCACTTTCAGACTATTCACTGTAAACACTACAGATGGTTGTGTCTCAGTAAATTTGAAATACTCAGACCAGCCTGTTTGGTACCAACATTTAAAGTCACTTAAATCACTTTTCTTCCCCATTCTGATGCTCAGTTTGAACTTCAGCAGGTCGTAAAATGCATTGAGTTCCTGTCATGTAATTGGCAGATTAGATATTTGCATTAACAAGCAGTTGAACAAGTCTACCCAATCAAGTGTCTGGTGAGCGTATGTTGAATTTACTGACATATTTAAATAATATCAACCCTGAATTGCAGGACCTCAGCAGGATCAAGTAGCAGCTCAAAAATTCATCCTAAAAATGTACCAAGAACAAAACCTGGACAAGGACAAGACGTTGTATTCTCACTTCACCTGCGCCACGGACACAGAAAACATCCGCTTAATCTTCAAGGACGTGAAAACAGCCATCCTCAGGCACAACCTCGGGGACTTCAACCTGGTGTAGAAAGGTTGCATACAGCACAGGAGCAAATGCATACAAGAGAAGACCTGAGGAAAGCCGAAATAGAAAAGAATCTAATTATCAATCAAGCTTAAACCAAAAAAGAAGCAATTTGAAATTGTTTCATTTCTAACAAGGGAGATCCAAAAAAGAGAGAATACAAACATCCTGTACCAGACATACTAACATGAAATTGTGTTTAGATGCTTTAGTTTCCCTTGTAGTTTTTTAGTATTTGCTGTAAATGATACATTACAGTGGAAATGAGAAAGTGAAAATTAGTAGCAAGTAACTGACCTGTTGTGTGAACTACTTATTTAAATAGACATATGATCTGAGTGCTTTAATGTATGTAAATGTATCCCCATGTAATAGTTTGATAAGGATGCTCTTTAGCCCGGTTTTGTGATTTCATAATGTTTAGAAATGGTTGCTCTAACACTGAGACGCATGTAAGTGCCTTATTTACTCAGGACAGTCAGCAGAGCCACGGAGTTCATAGAGTGTCAGATGTAAATAGTCTGAGATGTGCTTTAGGAAAAAAAATACCACTGTTTCTTCTATTTATGGTTATTTTCAATAAAGAGATATAATTATTTAATAAAGAGTACAAGTCAGGTGCCTGACGTTTTCTTGGTGCGAGGAATAAATGAAGACCGCTTTGAATTCAAAAAACTTTATTGAAAACAGCATGAAAAAGAAAAAGCCACTGCAGTGAATATTTTGCTCCCCGAAAACAAAACGATGTAAATGAAATTGAGTGATATTATATCGTGATGCGCCCAAGACCAAAATCAAATCTTTGAAATATACATCAGAGTAAACAGCAGCTGATAATAATAATTAGCATTCCTTTATTTTCAATATATACCTTTTCTCTGTATAATTCATCAGCATGTTTGGCATTGCATATGTGTGGTATAAAAACATAAAAATCACAAAATTTCATACTGCAAGCTCCTCATAAAGTCTGATGCGAGGATGGATATATACAGATAGACATCATATTAGGTCATATACAGCAAACTGATGCATGTAAGTACAGTATAAAAATAGCATGCATCTCTGACTCACACACTCAGTCTTTATTCTGCAATGTATAAAAAAAATAGGAAAAAGAACTTTAAGGATGCACATTTTTTGAATTATGTGTACTATAAAGCCATACTAATTCATATTAACATGCCTTTTATATAATCCAGTAAAAGAAACAGTGTGCAACATTAAATGTGCTACAACAATTACAGTTAATTTGGCCTCAGTGATACTCGAGGGATTTTTTTCCCCCCCTACCAGTCACTGTTAAGATTGACATTTCTACACCCAAATCCTCCTTTACATCCAGAAATGAAAGTTAAACTGAATCTCTAAAGCTACGGTAGGCAAAAATGTTTTTGGTTTCATTATGAAAGGGGGGGGGGGGTCAACAATAGCGTTTGTGGGGGAGTGGGAGTCCTCTTCTACCTCTTCTTGGCTCTCTTGGGCAGTGAGAAAGAGGTGGAGGGTTAAGAAAGTTTTCACCCGCTAGAGCCGGGGGTATCCACATGAAGCTCAAGGTCAACAAAAATCCTTTTTTAACTGTGCGTAATGTGCAAAATCCTGCGCTCATCTGGTGGGAGAGACTTGAAACAGAGGTATGAGCTGCAGGTGGAGGCCCGCTCATTCTTTTCCCCTTTCAAAGTTCGTCCAACAGCAGCTTTAATGTGTGTTTGATTAGAACAAGTACATCTAAGGAATCACAATCCTCCATTCGTACAATCCTTCAAGCAGGCAATAACAGAACCTGTTCGTAAACTCCAGACTTAACGTTTTAATAAAGAGAACTATAATAAAAACAAAAAACATGACCAGGTGTAAAATAATGAATGCAAAGCAAAGTGGATGGAAATCAGCAATCTGTCTACATGCACACTGTGTCTTTCAGCCCCGACACACACCGACAGTCCACATCGTTTATTCACTAGTCACACACGGAGGGAAAAAAAAGTAGCATGCAGTAAAGAAAAAAAGGCACTGGCACACACAGAGCTCGTGTGTTTAGCATTTCTCGATCTTCAGAGTCAGTACTTGGGTAAACTCTCTCTTGCATCCTCCAATTTGGTGAGAACCCACTGAAAATAAATAATGACCCAAAGTTAGAACTAATTATTTTCACTAGTTGTGTATCCCGACTGAAAGGAAATATCAGCTTGAGTCCAAATTGCAAACTTACTTTGGCTATCTCTGGAGTTTTGAAGTTTATTATCTTCCCAAACTCTTTGGCATGAAAGACTGACTTCACTCTCTCCTGCAGTGGAAGGCGAGGTTCAGTGCAGAAGTAATAATAATAATAATAATGATAATGAAAAATTTGGGTAGTAAATAATGGTAACATCTTTGTTGTTTGTTTGTTTTTACCTTGGCCTCAATGCGAAGTCGGCGGTCCTCTATAATGGTTGGATCCTTGGTGAACTCTTCAAACAGATACTGCCACTCACAGGTCAGCTGACCAAAAGTGCCTTTGGTCACAAAAAATATTCCCCTGGGAAAAAAAAGATGTGTGTTTAAAAGGAATGAATAAAGAAAAATGTAAACTTTATATTTCAGTTTCTTTATCCCCAAAACAATGATTTCCAGTCATAGGCATTAAAAAAGTAAAAAGACATAAGATGAAGCCAACATGCGAGTGCCTTAAACCTTAATCTGAATGCCACCAGATGGCGATACCTGTGTGGTTGTAAAAAGACTTTTGGTCCTATCTTTGTGAAAACAGCTTCCTGTCTCGACTGTAAACATTTTCCAGCTCAGTTTGTGGGTCAATCATTCATTTTGGTTTAACTGAATTTAAAAAAAAATGGATTTTTGAATAAAACTTCAATATACAGCTTACTATCTCGTTACATCCGTATTTTGGGCGGGATTTTTTTTTTTTTTTTGGGGGGGGGGGGGGGGGGGGGGGGGTATTGTATTGTTTTGTTTTTTTAAACCAAGACAGCAGCAGTGGAAATGCTGATCTCCAGGATTCAAAACGGAGCTCCACAAAGCAACAGCTGACACCATGCCAGCTACATCCAAGTTTTATACAGTCTGTGTTACAGTGTGGGCTGCAGCCCCCTGGTGGGCAATGAAGGTACTGTATGTCAGAAGTATGAACTCAAATCTTTACATTAGTTAGAATTGAATTTGAATGTAACGCTGTTAATAGAGAGTCAAGTACAAGAAGTACAGCAGAACATTAAAACAAATGAATGAAAACAAAGGAAAGAATTTTCTTCACAGTTGATCTGAAAGTCTTGGTAGAAATATGCAAATACTATATAAACTTTTACAAAAATTTTAGCATCCAAACTGATTAGAAAAGAAAAAATTATGCATCATTTGAACCATATCTCAGCTCTTGGTCATTATCTCAAGTAAAACACTTTCTTGAACAGAAGAAAACAAACAAAAAAGGGTAAAGAAAACCCCCCAAAAAAACCACTCACCTCTTGGTGATCATGAGAAAGTCAGATTCATTGACTTTAGCATGAGCAAAGTACCTGTAGCTGGCAAAACGTCCATTCTCAATTTTCTAAAAAAAAAAGAAAGACTAGAAAAATATCTGTCCAAACAACAACATTGAAAAATACGTCACTGTCTGTCAAAAACTGTATATAAAAGTAAAGGAAGCATGAGCTACCACAGCAAAAACAGTGAATCAGTATCTGCACAATAGTTTCCCTGTAACGAGATTGGAACATGTTGTGGGATTCAGATGCAGGACAGGATGAAACAAAGACGATGGCAGGTGGAAGTTTGAAATGCAAAGACTTTATTAAGAACAAAATATCAGTGAAAGGTTCCAAGTAATGACAAAAAAAAACATAACAATGAAGGAAAAAAGTGTGATTATGATGACTTAAAGATGAACACTAATAAGTAAACTAATAAGAAAATGCCTGGTCCACAACAATGGCTTTTAAAAAAAAAAAGCATAAACATTGCACTGTTAACATGCAGCTCTCAGATGACATTTCAGGATATTTAATTGAGAGACCTTTACAACTGCTAGGACTGTGTTTTAGTTTGGACAAGAGGACACAGACTTTCAGACTTTAGTTTTCTGATTAGATCATACGAGTCAGCATGTGTGACTTTCACACAAACCTTCTCCAGCAGGAAACAAATGCATCAACCTTAATCATGAATGGTTAATGGTCATGTGATACGAGGTTTACAGCCAAGTTGGACTTGGCTGAAAAATGGTGGCTGAAATCATTTTTAGTTTGTTGTTGTGGAGCAGGGAAAAAAACAAAACAAACAAAAAAAGGGTGATGAAAAATAAAAAAAACCCACAGTTAACAACAAAATATAAAAAATAATAAAATCTTCTAAACCAGTGACACCAGTAATGAAAGTCCCTACTTTGGTTCACTTTAATCTAACCAAACATGATCTCCAAACTTTGAGACAACCCTCCAGCACAGACTACACACAAAACACCAACTCTACAGCTTTCACTTCTGTCACTGCTAGCTGTTTTCACTCATCTCCCTTATCCTCTGAGCCAGATCTACGCCATTCACTGTACGCCACTTGCCTCTGCGGACATGACAGGAGAAAAGTGTGGAGGGTTAGATCAGACGGAAGGTGCGAATCTTTCTGCTGATAAGGCGACTTCAAGGTGAGAACCAAGGAAAAGTCTGAGTGACCTATCAGCAGTGTTCAAATCTGCAGTTTCAGACTTTAAAAGTATGGAGAGTAATATGTCTTAAAAGTGTTACAAATGTGTATGGTATGATCTACAAGTGTAAACTAAGAAATCACACAGGAAGTAGAGATGTCCTAGTTTTCCAGTGGGACTTGAACACAGTGCAAAGTGCACTAAAGGCTTTGCAGGTAAGTGAAAGGTTTTTTTTGTGTAGTTTTAGACATTTGAACGGACAGAAAGTTTTTTAAAAGAGAAAATGATCAGATTTGTGAAGCTGAACTTAAAAAAAATGTGTCTGTAAATTAAACTAATTTTACTTGAGGCCAAATTACTTTGTATGTGTGTGAACTGAAGCACGCATTTGTGAGTCATCGAAAGTTTCACACAATAGAAGTCATTTACAAACAATTTTAAAATATTATATCTGACCTGAAAAGACTAACAAGCATTAAATGCTCTTG
Organism: Rhamphochromis longiceps; assembly: GCF_057381845.1. Taxonomy (NCBI): domain Eukaryota; kingdom Metazoa; phylum Chordata; class Actinopteri; order Cichliformes; family Cichlidae; genus Rhamphochromis; species Rhamphochromis longiceps. The sequence continues at coordinate 28,557,419 of NC_140568.1, read as the reverse complement.
GATCTATAAAAATGTAAATGGCTGTAAACTGGATCACAAAGCCCTAATGCAATGGCTTAATTATTGTTTGAGCAGATAAGATAATTATGGTGGACCTAAAAAGATTAAATTTGCCAGACTATCAGTTTAAACAGATCAGAATCCCTCCCAGCTTAGACTGTGATAAGCATTTCCTCTTTTTAACAAAAGCATAAACATAAAACTGAAGAACCTACTCTGATTTATAGAACTATTACTCTATATGGCCTGGTCCTAATTTAAGCTGAAGGAACAACTCAGTTACTAACACATTACTACACACACGCAAACCTAAGCTGGTAAGACAGAAAGGTGACAAACTGAAGAAAGTCTTGAATGAAGATGAAGTTAGAAACACAAAGATGAGACAGTCAACATGGAGCAGACTGGCAATGATGTGAATCATATGACAAGATTTAAAACTCTTTTTTCAGCTTTAAATTTTGCAGAATCTTTATAAAAAAGCACCAATTTGTCCACTGAAGTTATCTGGCCTCTCTTGTAGGCTGCTTTAATTTATCACCTTTCTGTAAATTTTAGGGAAATTAGGATTTTTACTATTAAACACAATGTGAAACTTCAACCCACTCTATCCAACTCACAGCTAGACAACGTCAACAAAAGGTTAGATAAATATCAGACCTGAAACACATGTAAGCTGCTCTGAAATGTGAAAATATGGAAAACATGATATATTTGGATTATATGCAGACATTCTGTTGATTTCTGGTGTGAAATACAGCAAATATAATCTTTTTTTAAAATTTCCTGTACCCTTTTATTCTTCCTTGCAGATTACAAGATTTAACCAATGCCGCTTCCTTTTAACCATAACTTAGTGATATAAAAAAAGAGACATTTTTAATTCTATCCATCTGTAGTGTTCACATTTGTAACAAAGTTGCTGATAAAGGTTCCTTCTGAAAACTTGCATGGACATCCTCATATGCATTAATGATGCACATGGACCAGCCTCAGTTTGTAAGCTATTCTGCAGTCTGGCAGCTTAACCATCGTGTTGAACAGATTTGTCTCTGATTGCTTTCCTGGTTGCCAGTCTTGCATTGACCTCTCATTTCTTAATGGCATCTGAACACTGGGAACACGGTAGCTGAAACCTTTCTACCATTAATGAAGTATCACTTAGCATCAATATCGCATCCTCTGCCAGAAGAAGAGTTTTTCACAACACTGACGAATGACTCACTCAAGACATAAAAGTGAATCAAGTGGGAATGAGGGGCTGCTCATTTTTTACCCACTGGATTGTATTGACTTCTTTTTACTTCAAAAATTAAACAAATATGTAATTTGTCCAGAGACTGCCAAACCTATTCCTACAGGAGTAGTAAAACTTCCCCAAACAACAAAGGCAACCATTTAGGGCAGGGGTCAGCAACCTTTAAGACCCAAAGAGCCATTTGGACCCGGTTTCCACGCAAAACAAAACACTGGGAGCCGCAAATACTTTTTAACATCTAAAAAGAAGATAACACTGTATATATTGTTTTTTTACCTTTATGCTTTGTGTGAACAACTAAGGTGTGTTGCTTATGAAATCCATGAAGTGCTACAGAGAAAATTACATTTTATTTATGTAAATAACACATTTTAAACTCTTAAAGAAATATAACAAAAGGAAAGACACCCTGCTGAACTAAAATGATCCAGCAAACAAAAACTGTTGTGAGCCGCCACCCTTATATCGCCTTTGGGCTTTTGGAGCCTTGACCTGACTTTTAAAAAAAATAATTGGAAAAAAGCACTATGCTGCTAAAAATGAAAAGTAGATAATTACAAAATTCCGCCTAAATATGTATTTTACCTGGTTAATGTGTGTGGCGGGGCGTGGTCTGCAGCGCCGCTGCAGGGGAGGCGGACGCACCTGAGCGGCACCCGCAATCACGCCTCGCCGCCTTAACGTCGACCGTGTGTGAAAAGTGGTCAATAAAGAGATGCTGAAAAGCGTGTTCATGGAAACATCGTCGGGTCTGCCGTGATATGTTTACAATGGGACTTCTGCTCCTGAACCTCTACGCACAGCGTCTGCAAATCGGGGCTGTATGAAGTCACTTTCATCTTTACGCAGGACTGTAAGCTGTCATCTGTGAGGCGTGAGCAGTGTTTGTTTTTAACATAGTTCACGGTGGAGCTGCTGATGTGGATCCGAAGATCCATAATTGGCCTCGGTTGAAAGTCTCAATAAATGAATGGTGTTTCGGCGGGTACACCAGCTTCCGCGAGTGTGACGCTTATTTTAAGCGATGAAAAAAATAATAGAATATAATTTTATTTTTATATTTCATTATTACAATAATCTTCCGATTTAGAACTACAAGTTAAAAAAGAACTAACATAAATAAAATACACTTCAGCTAAATACTTCTAATTTATTTTCCCAAACCACACGGAGCCGCACTATAAGGACTAAAGAGCCGCGTGCGGCTCCGGAGCCACAGGTTGCCGACCCCTGATTTAGGGCATCCAACACAGCTAAGAAAATCAGTCAAATAAGTTTGAAATGCAAAGATAATGACACCACATCACAGTAAAGATAAAACAACTTTAAAAATTAAATGACATGAATGCAATATTGTTAACAGAGTTTTCCATCTTTGTAAAAACTGGGAATGACTGTAAAAAGGTGATGATGGAGAGGGGTTTTTTGTCTTACCTGAAGCATCTGACTGCCGAGGCCTTCCAGCTCCTTATATGGTCGTATGACACCATCCTCGTGGATGAAGCGAGGAGGACGTAGAGACTGAACATCTTGTGAAGTCTCTGCTGCCCTATATCGAGATATTTGCATTTGGAAACGCACACCTTCACACAACTCAGGGCATAAACAAATTCAAACAGGACCTATCTGATTACACACTGATGCGGCAAGTGCACAATCACATAGCACAGACAGAAATAACTGTACCTCTTGATCCCTTGGAAAGTGCTGCTGGCCATGTCAATAATGCCTCCTGTTGGTCGAGCTACTGCACCAACCAAACCTTTTCCAACACCTTTAAAAAAGCCCGCTGCCCCCTCTTTCTGGGCCCCTGCATAATAACACAAACACTGCAGCTTAAGTTCAAAGATCTTCACGGCCAAATGTCAAGTGTTCAATGGAAACACACTAACAGAACACGTAGTTTTTTTATGCCCTTATTTTATTGGACTAACATGTTTATACTTGTGGTCAGACTCATCTTACCTTTAATAGGTTTGGTAACGATCCCTGTGATCCCACTGACAAATCCCTGTGGGAAAAGGAAGATAACACTGCAGAATAAATGACTCATTACAGCCGTGCATTTTCTTTCAGACTAGTTTGCAGTGTTGTTGTTGCTAGTCTTACTACTTCCTACATCCTGCATTAACTGCGTGTTTCCTGCTGATAAACAGAGAGGAGCAACTTAAAAACCAAACAGTTTTACATACAGACACCAGTCCTTTTCCACCCCTGGTCAGCCCCTCTCTCAGACCGCTGGGCTGTTTGTTCATAGCTTCTCGTCTCTTCTGCTGGTACTCTTCATCCATTGTCATCGCTGCGACACCCTTTGCCATGGCACCTGTTATCCTGGAGGCTGCACCTGCAATACCGCCTGAATAACAAACATGATTTCTTACCTGAGAATATTTTTTAATATATCTTAAATGTTCATGTCAAAATTGTGTCAGTGAAAATCTGAAATCTTAAGGGCTCCAACATGGTGCTAAAAAGTCTCAGATGTGTAATGAAACAGCCACAGTTCACTGTTAAAGGCAATATAATGCTGAAATTTAACAGATATAACACTATATTAAAAACACATGCAGTAAAACGACAAATGCTCAGTTATTACACTGTTCAAATTACAGCCCTATATAGCAGCCATGAACCCATCCCAGTCAATCAACGTGTATAATGACAGCAGATAAAGTGAGGACAGCGTGCAGGGCTGTACAAACTCTTTAACGACCTTCATTTCTTTTTATTTATTTTTTTCATGTGGTGATGAGCAATAATTCTCCGAGCTTTATTAAGTTTTTTGTTGGACATTTACTGCTTTTTAACTCATTTTCAATCTAGTTTCACATTATTTTCACAGGATTATTTTTAACATCTGATAAACTTCTTAACACTGATGTCAAGCATATAATGACACCAGGCTAAAGGGATGAATCATTATTGTTTCTACACATTATGGACACTTTCAATTAAATTTTATTTTTAACCAGTTTGTTACCAGCAGCCTCTCACAAAAAGCAAATGATTTGCTCAATCTATGAAACATGGCAATGATAACACAGTTTGACAGACATAAAATAGCTGAAAACAAGTGAAGGAAACTGGACAGTTGGGAGGGACAAAGAAAGAAGTTGCAGGTCTAAAAGGCATGCCTCCACTTAGGTGAAGCAGTGCTCAGACTCAACATAAGTGAAGCAGTGTGGGATCATCTTTACAGAAAACAGAACAAAAGACAACCAGCATCTAAGGAAGAGCTTTGAATGTCCTTCTAGAAGCCTGGAGAACTATTCCTGAAGACAAGGAAGCTGAGTAAGAGAGTTCAGGATGTGATAAAGAATTGTAAAAACTGTTTTTGCTGTACATACTGTATTTCAAAATACAAAGAAATGAGTGCAAGACTTTTGCACAACACTGTACTTAAATTTAAAATAAAAGATAAATTAAACATAATTAATTTTTGAATTAGAAATTCCAGTGATTATTTAGCAGTTTTGACCTGATCCTGTTGAGCTAAGGCTGACTCTGTATTACCCCTTTAACACCATTTCATGCTTACCTACAGCTCCTCCCACCAGCGCCTTAACCCCAAGAGCCATTCCTTCAACAAACTCCTCAGGGCCCTGGATGGCTCCCTAGAAGAAGAAAAAAAGAACAGTTATTGTGAATGTTAACCTGAATCCAATGTGGCCATATTTTCTAAATTACACAACGTAACTATTCAACAGGTTTTATAACGCACTTCAAAGCTAAAAGACCCAGTTGAACTTGTCAATAATTTTATTGGATATCATTACCTGATAGGGCTCATAAAAGAAAGCCTCCACCCCTTCTGACAATCCTCTGATCAGTCCAAATGGGTTTCCAAGAACATCGAGGCCCAGCACCAGCACATACATCTGCTTAATAGCCTTGAGATACACATAGGTGGAAAATCAAAATATCAAAACAAAAGAAGACAAGACAAATTGTCACTTGTCTGGTTTCATTGTGCTTGTATGTATTACCTGCTTAGAATAATGTCTGAGGACCTCCCACTGGAGCTGCTGAGTGGTGTAGAACTGGTAGGTCAATTCAAAAAAGGCCAGCCTGAAATAAATGTCACATTCAGCCAAGAAGCAGGGTTGGAATCACCAAGAACAAGTCACATGGAAGTAATTTAATGCTAATGGATGGCACATGCATGCTGTGTATTTGAGCCTTTTTCTGTATTCATACTTGAAGACAACATCCTGCACATCAGTGAGCGTCGCGCCGATACTCTTTAGCAACAGATTTAGCGACTGCACAGGGATCAGTTCCGAATCTCTCTTCTGCTTCAAGCCATCCTCTCCGCCTGTGCTCAGAGAGAAACTCAGGTGCAGCTGACAAAAAGCACAAAAACATCAGCAGGCGTTACTATGGCAACGGAGAAATCGCAGAGATCAGTTCAGACACTATTTGTTTGACAGAAACTGCATTCGCACACACCTTAATGGGGGAAATGTGGAAGTACTCGTAGAGGCTGATGGGAGATTTGTCAGCAGCAGAGACATGGTTCAGTTCTGTCTTTATGTTCATTATGTCCTTTTCAAACAGTTCCACCTGGAGCATCAGGAGAAAGGCACAACAGCTGTTGAGTTAACTGAATTACTGACTAACTGAATAATCATAACGCATTCTGAACAGAAAGGTAACGTTGTGTGTGTCAATGCGTGTAGCCGACCTCCTGTTCTGCGCTCGTTATGCTGTCGTTCTCTAGGGAGAACAGCTCCAGGATGGCGTACAGGAAGCCCAGATCAAGTTTTAGATCCATCTCCTGAATTAAAACCACAAAGTACCTGAGGCGAACAGAAATCAGGACTTAGACGAGTATAAATGAGAGCAAATTTCAGGAGTTAAACTTTCGGTTAACAGAGAATTGTAAGATTTCAGCTCACCCAAATATATTATTGGTCTTAAAAAGGACAAATAATACATTTATTTGTCTGGTAGATCATAATCTACCAGGTAGATCATGATCCTGGCCTCCATATACAATAACAATGAATATCAGCTAGAAAAACATAATTTGAGGAGACAGTGAGAAAAGAAAAACAATTACTTGATGCGTGAGATGTCAGAGTGCCCCGCTGCTCGGGTAACAATGCTGATATCAGTTAGAGGTTTGGGTTCTGTGGAAAAATATGTATAGAGTATGATAATAAAGACGAAAGAGCTAAAATAGTCTATTATTGTAAATAAACAGATAACAAAAAACCTGCATTAACAGACCTGTCTCCATGGCGACAGACTTTGGCAGTTTCACGGGGTAAAAAACGTAAGGGAAGATGGCCCCAGGTAGCTGATTCTGGATCTGTAGAAGGAAAGGACACAGGTCTGTTTAGTGCACAGACCAAACAGAGCTACACAGCTACGAAAAGGCAATTAAGAAAAGCCTTTAGCTAACTTGCTTGATCTTCTTTTTCAATAATTATTGTAAATTGAATAAAAATTTTTCACCTGTATCCGGTGAACTTGGATACGATAGGCGCTCTGTCGTGGTGAAATGCTGTACTCCACCTTCACACCCGGCAAGAAGTGCCTCCTAAGAGGAGCATCACATGGCTTCATTATCTGCATGTCCTGGCCAGTGGGATTAAAGAACACCTGGGAGACAATGACAAAAAAAATTCAACAGTAATGATAATTATCCCATTATCATGTGCAATTTCAAATCCAGTTTTATGAACGAGTTTACATGCTATGTGGATAATCTAAAACCAACTATTTTCATTTGCTTTTATCCACCATTTTCATATGACAGAATAAAACTAATTGCAATATTTAACCTGAAAGCCGTTTTCCAGATCGAAAATTGCCTTGTCTACGGCCCCAGATTCCTGGTAGTCTTTGAACTTGTCCTCCATAATTTCAGCTTCTTTAATGGTCAGAGGCTTCCATCGACTCTTCTTCTTAGGTTTGAATTCCCACACAACATCAGAGCTTAAATAAAAGAGGAAAGAGATGAAAGTCTCAGATTAGTTAAGCAAGAAAACATAATTTATAGATAAAAATTTATACACTCACTTTGTTAGGTACACCTGTTGAACTGCTCGTTAAACCAGCTATCTAATGTGTACATCAAAAGGCGCTTTTAAAATAAATAAATAAATTTTAGGAGTGTAGAGATGGTCATAACGACCTGCTGCATTTCACACCTAGCATCAAAATAAAAAACACAGGATTTAAGTGATTATTGTTGTCAGATGGTGCCACACTGCTGATCTACTTGGACTTTCCCACGAAACCATCTCTAGGTTTTTCAGAGAATGGTCTTGAAAAAACAAACAAAACAAAAAACAACTGAAAATATAAAATGTCTTGTTAATCCCAGAGGCAGGAGCAGAATGATCGACTCCTTCCACCTCATAAAAAGGCAGGAATAACTCCAATAAGCACTTGATTTAACCAAGATCTGCAGATGAACATTTCTGAGTGCAGAACAAGGCTTGAAACAGATGGGCTACATGGCACCTGCAAATTAGAGTTTACTTTAATTCTACTTTAACTATTTATTAAGCAAACACAAAAGCGCAGCACCTTGTGATCCCAATGAAGGCAACCTCTTGGTTGGTGCTGTTGTTCACCAGCGATAGGCCCACATGCCGTAGTGTCAGGATGATTTCCTGTTGAGCAACCTGCACCTTCTCATTGTCACAGAGCATCTTGAAGACCCGTCGCTCCTCAGTGAACAGCACAACACGCTGGAGACCTTAGAACAGATAAATAAAATAAATAACACACATTTCTTTTGTAACCCAAAGGAAAGTTGTTGTTCATTACCATTACAAAATGAATCAGGGATAAATAAAACCTTAGAAATGAGTCAGACTTGCAGTTCATAACGCCAACATCCTGCCAGAAAACTGTGTTTTTTTAATATATATATATTTTTTAACAGTTCTAGAGATTATATTACTACAATATGGCAACAATTAAGCACTGGCAGATTTTAGATCATTCAACTTTACCTTCATAAAAGGAAATCACAAAAAGTTTGCCCTCCTTGTTTACGTCCTCTCGCAGGTCCTAAAAGACAAAGCGTATAAACTTCAGTATCTTTAATCTTTATTTAGATACTCTTCCATCGAAAGGAGCCAGCTGAGGTGGTTCGGCCATCTGACATGGATGCCTCCTGGGCGAGGTGTTCCGGGCATGTCCCACCAGGAGAAGGCCCCGGGGCAGACCCAGGACACGCTGGAGAGATTATATCTCTCGGCTGGCCTGGGAACGCCTTGGTATTCCCCCGGATAAGCTGGAGGAGGTGGCTGGGGAGAGGGAGGTCTGGGCCTCTTTGCTTAGGCTGCTGCCCCCGGGACCCGGCCCCGGATAAAGCGGAAGAAGATGGATGGATGGATGATCCAGATTTACATGATCTGTATCTATACAGTTTTAAACTAAAGGTAATCAAATTTATGAACGATTCATCACCACCAATAACATATTTACAGTTATTAACAATGAATTTGCAAAGGTGATACTACTTTACTACTTTTTATTATCTATATATATTCACGGGTTACTGTAAGGTGTGAAGTACATGAATAGGTGCAAAAAGTCTCAGCAGTCACAGGGTATCTAAAAACCAGCAGGTTCACATTCAGTAAGCTCATAATTACCTGCTTTCGCAAACAGTACAGCCTTTTTTCCCCCTCAGGATTTCATTTATGAATGAACCTATGATAGACTTTTAATATGCAAATCTTAAAGTAAAGCCAGCCTAATCAAATTTATACCTAAGACAGCAAATACTGCTTTTTTTAAAAAATACGTTCAGCAGAAACTGATTTTATTTGGGAAATGTAAGATATTTGTTTTTGGGGGGAAAAAGGATTACTGATAAACATTATTATTCAGACAGTTATTATTCTGACACGTGCAGTACCTCTTCACTCTTTAGTGTCCCAGAGTAAGTGCTGCATTTCCAGGAGAGCGCTCGTGACCCAGTGGGCTCAGTCCAGGTGTAGTACACAGCTTTCCCAGCCTCCAGCTCCTCATGCTCCGCCTTTTTCTGAGAGCTGCATGTACACAAACCCACCAAGACAGACACATGCCGTATGTATCAGCAACATGAGTTAAAGCTACCAAAAATGAAACAAAGCAAAACAATTATTGACTTTGAAAATACAACAGAGCCCCTCCACCACAATCAAGGACCATGCCAGCAATCATTTTCTCTGAGTTGTCTCTCAGCCTGCAGCAGCAATTTTCATCAAAAGACAGAAATATGTCACCCAGAGGTCCCCAAATTCCTGGAAATAAAAGGCTCAAATATGCACGTTCACATATTAGTGAGGATTCTGAAACAAATATTCAATGGATCATAAAATGAAGACTGAAGGAAGAAGTGGCGAAGCTGGAATCTACAAAAGGGTATAAAAAGCACTAGTCGACAGCACTACAGGAAGAAGCAGGTGGTGTGATTCCTTTGGAGGAATCCCATCCAGTCAGCAGCATTCACATTTTTCTATAAGATCATAACACAGATGAAAGCAACACTGAGTAAATGGCTTAAGATTTGTATTCTGCTCCTTTAGATCTGTGTAAATTTCCGGTAGATCAGTAAAAAAAAAAAACTGGGTAATGGTGTAGGTCTTTTATAAATAGAAAACTGAAACTGTGACAGTCAGTGGCATTATGTTATGTACAGTGGAACCCCGACTTACGAATACCCCGTTCCACGAAAAATTCAAGTTACGAAGGCACTGAATGGCAATATTTCTGCCCGTGTTACGAAATCCGCTGGCTCTGATTGGCTGAGCCTACAATGCCCACAATGCCTTCCGAATCATGTGACAACCCCTTGGCTTCTGTACTTGCGCTTCGCTGTTCCACTTGAATGACGTATTGTTGTTCTAGTTAGCAATTAGCCTATCGTTCAGCATCGCCTCACTCAAAAGGCGCAATGGGTGCTTCGACTTACGAAAATTTTTGACCTACGACTTACCCTTGGGAACGAATTAATTTCGTAAGTCGGGGTTCCACTGTACTTAAAAAACAGAGTTTGAATATGGCAGAAGTAGGCCATGATATACACTAAAAGGAAATATTGAAAGTACAGTGATTCCTAAATACAACTAATATAACTTTAGTTAAGGGAGCAGAGTACAGAGGCAAACTAGAATCAGAGCTCAAAGGATCTTTTTTATACTTCGGTTTATCTACACTCATCCATCTGACCACACTCTGCACTCAAATGAACCATTAATGTAACATCGAGAACAAACCATGATTAGCTGCTGCATCGTTTGCATATTTAGTTAACTCTGGTTAATGATTGGAGACATCTTCGTGATATACTTGATCCTTCCTCTTGGCTTCGCCCACATTCCCTCTTTCATTTTTTTATATACCCACTGTTTTACTTACTTATGTGAATTGTATAAGAGAAGCTATAAAGAAATTTGAAGTCCCACACCTACAAAACTGTGGTTTCTATAGGTCTCGAAATCTGCTGCCAGAGATCAGACACCTAAATATTTTTGGAACATCAGGTATTCATCATTCTATGTTAACCTGAGCTATGCTCCTACAAGTCAACATGCAAAGAGCCACGGTACCAGATAATGAGTCCGAAATTTTTCAAAGATCTAGCTCAATTATTTTTCTAGACGATGGCATTTTAAATCTAGCCTTCAAAAAATGATGTTAGAAAAATGTCTAAAAACACCCCTACCTTCTTCTATTTTTTTAACTAATGACAGACTTGAGGTTTTGCTAAACTCTTTCCACTGGATTTTTTTAGGCAAAGCTTAGATGATCCTGTGGGAGCTAATATGAAACCACCCATGCGTTACTCATAGTGCAGTTTAAATAACCAAATGTACTGATGTGTGTTTAAATTGTTTTTCTTTTACCTTTGTCAAAGTTTACTAGACTGATTACTTCCTATAGGAAATAACTTTTCTCTGGTGATGACAATGTAACTACACTGATGGTTCTCTTTTGTAATTCCTGTTCCTCATTTCTATCTTTATTTTGAGTTCAGAGTTTGTCAGAGGAGTTTCCCTTTTTCATATTTTCTACCTGTCCTCCTCCACTGAGAAGGAGAGGTCAAGTATCTCGTCAGCCACCCACGAGGATTCTGTCCAGACACTGCATGACCCACAACACACAAACAAACTGCTATCAGCAAAAATAATCACAGGCAATTATTATTAACTTAACTGTTTGAGGCAACTGGAACAGAAGAACAATATTGTTACTCAACAAATATGCAAAGACACATGTCAATAAAACATGGAAATGGAAATGTTTTGCGTGACGAAACCTGTAAAATTAATGGCTGCTGTTCATAAAACGGATAAAAACAAGACACAGAAATAACTAGAACACTAAGAAAAGGTTTTATAAGTACATTTGCCACAAAAATATCCTACTTCTGGATAGAGCACCTAATATTAGGGTGAATGTGGCACACACAAAAAATCTAACTGAAAAGAAACATTTTGCATTTTGAAAGTATTTCAAAAACACAGTTACAGACAACACCAAAGATCTACACTAATGCTAACAAACAGTATGACAGAATATTTTTAAAAAAAAACACTTTAACTAAACACTGAAAGTCCCTAGGAAACAGAATTTCATAAAAACAGTTTAAACCTCAGTGACAGGGGCCTAGAGGCCAGTTTGCAACCCTCTGGCAACCCCTAGTTGCTAAGGACAACCGGTTGACAAATGGTTGATGGAGGTTTTTGGCTGTAGCTGAGTGAAATCAGTTGCAAAGATAGTGCTCAACAAATACCCACGTTGTGATTGCTTTGTTCACTAGTAAGCTGTTATGGTTGCAAATGGTCTGAATGGAAAACACCAACTTTTCTGCAAACAATTGCTGTTAGTGAAACCTAAAAAAAAAACAAACCTAAAACATTTTCTATATTTCCTTTTAACTGTGCCCCTTGGTTCTCTCACCTCTGATGGAACTGAAGAGTCAGATTTTTAGTGTGGTTGATGATGAGGAAAGGGGCTGCGCCATCATGGTAGTCAGAAAATTGAATAGTGGCCGAGTGTTCCGACAGATTCATGTCTACTATAATCCCACCCGCCTACACAAAAGAAACAAGCAACAGTCTGAAAGCCGTAATACAAAAAGGCATGTGTGTGAAAATCATGTTAATCACCTCAATTACACATTATGTAAAAAAACAAACAAACAAACAAACAAAAACAAACTTATATGCACACACAAATATTATTAACTATGTGCATTTCTGCTTACTTTGTTGTCCAGATGTAGCAATAAGCAGTTCTCTGGTCGTTTGAAGTCGATAGTCACTGGAGGCGATAAGGAAGCTTCTACTTTAATTTTAAGCTTCTTAGTGTCACTCTCAGGCCAGAAAGGGATGGCTGACTAAATGTGAGGAAAAAAAAAACAATATGCTAAATGCTTCTTGTCAGATTATCAGTAGGTAAATACATTTTAAAACTTTATCAAGACATGATCTTTAAATAAAGCATTTTTATGCACAAGAAACCTTTAGTCACATTAAATTTATAGAAATCAATAAGCACACATGTTCAGTTGTTACATCACACCTATTTATAAAGTTAAATGTAAGAATACCCAGGATCTTGTGTCTATGATATACTCAAACCAAAACCAAGACCTTAACCTGCATTGTTCAAAAAGAGAAAAATCTGAACAGGCTCTGACCTCTTCTGGTTTTGCCTCAGTCCAAGTTTCTTGCCCGTCTTCGCATATGAACACACTGTGCTTAGTTCTGTTGACCAGCATGTAGAAGGGCACAAAGGTCACAATGCGGGTCAGACTGAAACTGCTTGCATCGATCTTCACACCGACCTGAAATAAGACAGAGAATAAGACAGACATATTACATGAATACAAAAAAAGTACATATCCAATACACCTGCCTCTTTGGATCCTCTGCCTCCATCTCACCCTATCCCTCATCTACTTTCCCTCTCAACATTTTCACCATTCCACCTGCCTTCCTCTCATCCACACAAATGGATTTGGTCTTTCTCCCACTGACTATCATTCCTCTTCTCTCCATAGCATGCTTCCACCTCTTCCCTACTCTCATTGTAGATCAAAATGCCATCTGCAAACATCACAGTCCACGCCAACTCCTGCCTGACCTCATCTGTCAACCTGTCCATCTCCAGTGCAAACAAGAAGCGGCTCAGAGCCAATCCCTGACTATCCCACTTTTTCTTCGCCAACCTCTTCCTTTACATATTTTTTTCACATTTTTATATAAAGAGATAAAATTTCAAATCTTACCAGATAATCTTTGAATCTGCCTTTGCATTTCACATCCCCGTGGCTCCCAACTGTGTCCAGAGAGAATTCATCAGATAGTTCACTTTCTGAGATCATAAGACGAACCTGGGGGAGGAAATAATTTAATCTAATAAATGTACTGAACCACTGGGACCACTGTGAACAATAATCAAACATGTTTCTTTTAAAGAGCTTTCAGTAAGACTGACTTAAAATAAATACCTTATTGTTTCGCAAGAAGTACCGAGGCTTGAATGAAAAGAGCAACGGCATCTTGTAGTCCATGGGATGTTTGCGGTGAATGTCATCAGCCTTGTACTGCAACAACCTGTCCGTCTTATTTATCATCCAGTACGGTGAATGGATAGCAACCACCATCTGCCCCAGATCATATTTAACATGAACTGCTATATCCAGCTCAGCCCTCTTCCTCTCCACTGCATCTCCATCTTCGTCTGCATCCTCTCTTAGAGACTTGAACACAATGAAGGTGATCTCTTCCTGATCACTGTTGAGTCTGTACAAGACAATAATTGTTTGTTTGTATCAGAAATGTGAAACAATTTAATGGAGACTGCATGTCTCTCCTATAAATATAACTATGCATCAGAATTTTTTTGTCATGTTATTTAAGATCAGCATACAATAAATAGAAAAAATGTGTCAATAACAAAAAAAAGAGATTAAGTCACACCTATATACAGAAGACCAATCCTGAGCCAAGTACTCAATCAAGCGAAGATCAAGACTTGACTGGTTGATGACTCCAGTGTGAAGCTGAGCAGAGTGACCAGGGTCCAAAGTAGCCTCAGGTGCAGAGATTCCACTGTTCTGTTGAGCAACAGGATGAAGAAAACAAAAGGTGTCTCTGCATTTGAAACTTCTACCTTGCTGCTTTCAGTTCATGCCAACTTGTAAAGAAAATACAATGGTTGGAAAAAAAAAAGTCCCCAGTTACTTAAATTAAGATAACAGAGTTCCATATTACACATTTTTGCTATATTTTTTTCCAAGTATAAAATGAGACATTTTAAATATCTAAATGTGAGTGAATTTTCTTATCTTTCAGTTAAAATTTCTAAACAGAAATGCCAGCATTGGACAAAACTAGGTTTATTAACTATTGCTTGTTTTTTGGGTTTTTTTGCTGCATAGAGTCAACAGATTTTTTTCCTATTTTGGATTAATGGAATGAATATATTTACTTCAAGTTACCATGTAGGAAGCTGAAAATGTCATATATAACTAGTCTTCTGCAGCTTAATGTTACAGAAGTCTACAAATGAGGTGTTAAATACATACTAGATATTTGCTGTTGTACACAGTGGTCCCAGTGGTTCAGTACCTTAATGCAGTGGTTCCCAAACTTTTTTTGCTAGGCCCCCCCTTGTTTTACAAGAAAAATGTTCGCGCACGCACACGCACAAACACACCCTCCAACCACACACACCCATATTTTGCTTCATTGCGGTTTATTTCACACCTCAAACATTTAGTAAACAATTAAGCAAATACAAGTAATCTGCAATAAATTACAGGTAGTAATAAAATAAACTACTTACTCTGTTATGCTACGTCCACACCTACACGGGTATTTTTGAACACGCAGCTGTTTCGTCCACACGTAAACGGCGTTTCGAATCACCGAAAACTGAGATTTTTTTAAAACTCCTTTTTTGCGTTTACGTGTGGACGAGGAATACAGAGTTCGTCATGCAACGTCAAAGGTATGTGCCTTTATTCACGTCACGCTGTGCGCGACGTTATTGTTTACATGAGATGAATAGCAGAATGGCAGATAGAGACAAAATACTGTTAATCTGACAATCTGCAGGTTTTACACGCTTACATACACACGCAGTTACTGTCCCTCCATTTAGAAAGGCAGAGGCGTCACGGTGTAATTATTTTACGTGTAGTTTTATTTTATGTGTTTTAATATTCAACATTGCTATCAATACATTTTTCCAAAAATGCCTCTCTGTGCAAAATGGGTTTAAAAACATAAACAGCTGTGGGATACTGTTTGTCCGTGATTTGAACCAGGGAATAAATCCTGGCAGGAGCAGCCTGATGTTATTTGTATCCCTCAGTAACTTTACTGCATAAAGAGCTAACATCTCCAAAATGCCAGGAGTAGTTAGTCATTATGAGAAGTGTTTGTGAACTAAAAATCAAGAATGTGGGATTCTGTTTGTCCATGATTTAAACAGCCCAGCGCTGCTCCTGACGCAGGGAAAACCAATTCTGCAGGGGAGACCTACCTCGGCACTTATGCAGGTGAAACCAAAGGGAAGATATGCTTCACCATATTTTCTAGTCTTTGGCTTAGAATGAAGTTGGTTTGGAAACATATTCAGCTATGCTTCATCTCCTGCTTTGCGTTTGTGTAGGCGCCCCATACCGCGCCCCCCCTGCAATGGCTCTGCGCCCCCCCTAAGGGGCGGGCCCCACACTTTGGGAAGGTCTGCCTTAATGTTTAAACAGTTACAAAATTAAGTAAAGTCATGCAGAGCAATCCCTGCTTTAAAAAAAACTAATGATAAAAGTACAAACATCCAACACAAAGCAGTATTATCCACATATGCCTAAGTAATGTGAATGTGCTGGTCTCTGACTGAGGTCCTATGGTAGCATTACATAACAAAGAACACTTCCCACTTTTAAACAGAGCAAATACAGCTGTAAAATACACACACTATTATTTTATTGAACATTTACTCACATAAACCCACTTTGTATGTTACTTTTCAACGTTTAATGGACTAGCTGAGTACAGATTATTACATGCATCCTACCTTTAGACTGTAGGTGATGGTGTAAGGCAGAAGGTTGCGTAGCAGGATGGAAGGCCACAAGTGAAGCACGAAGGGCACGTCAAAATTCTCCCCAACATCTCCGGTCTCCTTGCACGTCACTGCATCTTTTAATGGCACAATGTTGATGGTCATCACACCACCTTGGTTTCCACGGCGACGGCAGATTTGCTGTAGGCGTTTCTCAGGCTCCAGGTTGTTAATGTCCTCGTAACTGAAGCCTTCTGAGCAATCATACTGCTCACCCTGACTATCATCTGTGCTCTCTATTACTGGCTGAAGGCTCAGCTCAGACCTGTTTGGAGGGTAAGGGCAGTAAAGGTTAGAGGTTATTGTTTTTTGTTGTTGAACAGAAACAGAAAAGATCTGGAAACATAAAACAGAGAGTGAGTGAGTTAAGTTGTGTGCGTAAATATGTGGGCCAATTTAAGCATTTGCTCCTACCTATACGAGTCCAGAGGCACACAGAACTCCTCGGCAGGGAGGGCAGTACCCAGAAGGGTTGGTCCTTCAAAAACGTTGAATGGTATTGAGAAATGATTGATGAGCTGCGTAGTAAAAAACAAAAACAAATTACTGGTTACTGACACTTGAACTTAATCTGAGAGATCTATCTGGGCATATTGGCTTATATACTAAAAGCTACTTATTGGGAGTTCCCACAGTGGGTAGCTTCCTAGGCTTAATTTAGGAGATTTCTAAACTGAATATGCTTCCTGATGCAACCCCAAAGGCATTTGTGTCTCCTCCCGGGATTGAAAAGAGGATCTTTCGCTTGATAGTGAAAAACTAAGAGACAAAGACTTCACTGTGGAGCCACTAAATTGTTCAAAAATGTCATAAATTACATTTAATGATTAAATAAAGGATAGTTGAGTGTCTGGAACATTGATCTCTGAGGGTGCAATTCTAAACTCTAACACAATATATGCCACTCCCTTCAGAGAGCAGTACAGGGTCTAAACAAAATACAAAAAGAAAGGAGTGGGGGGGCCCTTAATGCAACTAAATAATAACAAGGTTTTTTGGCCTTCAAAGCAGAGTTTCAAAGTCATTTCTGACATTGGTAAAAGGACAGTAAGAGGAAGAGACAGACAAAAAAATATACATACATACATACATACGTATGTATGTATGTATGTATGTATGTATGTATGTATGTATGTATGTATGTATGTATCTATATATATATATATATATATATATATATATATATATATATATATATATATATATATATATATATATATATATATATATATTTTTTTTTTTTTTTTTTTTTTTTAATATATTTTTTTATAAATTTCAAATGTGAAATGTTGCCCACACAGCCATCTCCAGGGTTTACAGATGAGGTGTGGAAAAGAAAGTTCCCTGGGCAAAGGTGCCTTGTTGATGTCAGAGGTCAGAGGAGAATGGTCAGACTGCTTTAAGGCAACAGTAGCTCAGACAACTTGATACAGGTAAGATATGCAAACAGCATCTCTAAATGCAGCCACGCTAAACCTTGAAGTAGATGGGCCACAGCACCAGAAGACCATACTGGGTGCAAGTTCCACCAGGATAATGTGCCATGTCCAAAGTTCAAATCATCTCAAACAATATGGACCAAAATTTTAGAGGACTCTTTCGAGCACCTTGTTGAATCTGTTCCAATATTAAGGTATTTATGAAGTGAAACAGAGGGACCAACCTGGTACTAGCATGGTGTACCTAATAAAATGTTTATTAACATGGATATCAGCAGCAGCTACCCCCAAACAAAAAGCTGGAGTGCATTTTGAAAAGAACGTTTTTTTAAATGACTTTTATATAAAAAGGTAACTTTAATTACACTGAGTTTGTAATTAATGTAATTTGAGAGACAGCTCACTGTAATTACACGGGATGATATACACATGATGGGAATGATCATCCTACATACCTGGAAAGGAGAGCGGATCTTGATGTACTTGCTGCCTTCTACAGAGGAAATCTGACAGACCAGGAAACGAGTGACTCCTGAGTTGTTGTGCATTACACTGTACATTCCACGGCCCACTTTGATCAAAGGGATCACACTGGCTGAGGTGTGACCATCTGGAGCTGGAAAAAGAAAGAAAATAGAACGTACAGGCTCTTTCTGACTGGCATGAAGTTTAAAATTTGGTGACTGACAACAACAACAACAACAATAATAACAAACACCGTCAGATATACTCTTAGAGAATAGAGCAATAGCTAATTAGAAAATTTAAAGAAAACACATAAAACATATATTTTTATGTTTTATCTTTGTGTAGTTGGAGATAACTGTAGATATATCATAGCTGTCTGTTTTCAGCATAACCGTGATAGTAAAGTATAACTCACTAGGCTGTATGTAATAGTCTTTTCCACTCAAAGAGGTCATTGCTGAGAAATGATCAGTGTCTGTTGTGGTTGAATAGTCCATTCCGAGGGATTCGCCATTCTGCAGCTTCACAGTGTTAGCGATACTCTGCTGTCCAACAGGACAAAACATCTCACTGTGGCGCACAGAAACTGGTAGGCCAAGACGGTTTTTGACTACAAATGGAGCTTCATCCTTTTGAAAACACTCTGCTGTCTGTTTGGCAGCTTCAGCAAATGCCTGGAGAAGGACAAAAACATGCATATCACACATCGATACACACCTCTAGACAGGTATTTTCTGTCAAGCCTTTGAAAGACTTCTTACAGTGCCCAGGTTACTCAGCATAGCCAGTCCACATTTGGAAAGTGTGATGTTGAGCTGATCTTTACTGTCGATGACAATGACTGTCTTGTAGTCTGGGATATTGGAATCCACTTCATCTGACATTTCTGTGTACTTCACAGGTTTCTTTTTCATCTGGTTAGAGGACAGTAAAGTATTAGACACACCATGTGTATTTTTAAGTATTATTTTTAAGAATGCTATATACATGCAGAATGCAAGTATACATGAGTACCTTCAGTTTCAGCACCCATGGTCTGAAACCATCTCTTGTCTCATCTTCTAAGGGCTCCAGCAGTGGCTCCCACACTCCCATCACTTCATTATAATAGTGAACCTAAAAATAAAATGCATTACTAAATAGAAAAAAATTATGAACAGCAGACAATTTATTAAAAGAACCACATGTCTATTGGTTTGTGTTACCTCTAGGGTAAGCTGACTGTATAAGTTAATGAGCGTGGACCAGTTCTCCACATCTCCCTTGAAGGAGGACTTTGCCAGAAGCATGGGGATGGTGCGATGTCCCACTCCAGCCTCCAGAGTCACACAGATTGATCTGATGTTCACCTGCAATTATTTTGCAAATTCAAATCATAAGTTATTATATGGCAGCATACAGTCAGCTTTACCATATTATAATTTCAGCCAAAATGCTAATAATTACCTTTAGGGACTCTCCCTGTGGTATTAAGCAGGTCACTAATTTGGTGTCTTCATCGTCATCTTCTTCTAGGAACCAGAGTTTGAGCTCCTTCCAACTCTGCTTATCCCACAGGTTCACAGCAACAGGGCTGTCCAGCTTCTCAGGGGTCTCTGCTGTTGGAGTGAGTGCTGACTGGATAGTAATCACGGTGTTGATTATGACTGGAGATACCTGTGCATGAGTCAGACACATGGGAGATAAAACTTAAGGTTACTTGCATAAGCCTGGCTCTCAGAGTAAACAAGACGTGGCAAGCAGCAACAGCAGCCAAGTCAATCAGGTCCTACAGGAATGACAAATCACACCAAACACATTGCTGTATGGCTAAGTGGCATGACATTGTGGCCTATGATGAAGACTTAGGTTCAGGATTAGGCGGAAAAAACAAAACAAAACAAAAAAAAAACCCAGCTTGCGCCAGTGATGGAGAAGTTAGCTAAACACTCCTGTCTATTGAGAATTAAGCTAGCTAGCCCATACTGGATGTTGAGACATGTTGCTACGCCAGATATTTAACTAATGACTGCGTAGTAGGGCAAGCTACTTAAAGTTAAGCGTTTCTGCCCGACAGAAATAAATTTCTTGCTTTTAAAATTTGCTTTCATTTGATACAATTTTTATCAACACGTGCAGATACAGTCCTGTTAGAGCAACAATAATATGCCCCCTTATTATATCCATTACAAGGAAACAAAAGTCTGAAACGTTTTTTTATCAAAAAACTGTATTTCCAAGGTAACACACTGCTGTAACCAGATGTAGGGATTGACTTTCTGTCTCATTTAATTAAGCATGCATACAAGGCAGTGGTTTAACCCCAAAAAGTTCAAATTTAAAAAAAAAAGGCTTTCATTTGCTAACAACAAAGAAGCTGGAACTGCAACAAAAACACAATCATTTCAATTTGAAGAACAAAATATGCAGCCACATGTAATATTAACAAAACAAATACCTTAAGTGAGAGAGCGTTGATGGTGACCTCCATAGCCTGAGGGGAGGTTGGAGACTGAGTACTTTCGAAGTACACCTGACATGGCTGAAGCACTGTAGTCACATTGTTTCTCCTCTTTTGTCTTAAGAATGGACAGGCAACAACCTACAACAAAAGTGATCAGTTTAAAAAAAAACCCAACCTAATCATATTTAATTTTAAATATGTGTTAAGGAATATTAACATTTTCCTCTGGATACATAATTTTGAATTCTTTGAACATGCAATTCTGACTACCACAATACATTCCAAATATAAACCTTGAGGTCCTTGATAACAGCAGTCGTCCGTGATCCTTCACCACCATTTTTCATTACTAGTTCACAATATGTGGTCATCACCAGAGCTGGGGCGTCATCACGAGTCAGGTCAGCTACAAATACAATCTCTGGGTTTCGCACCACAACATTCATTTCAGTCTTTGTTACCGTGGCTGTAGCTGTAGCTGGGAGGCACAGAGAGCATTAGAGTAAAACTTCACGTTAAATAATTAGAATACGCCAGTTTAACTTGATAATAGGG
This sequence comes from Rhamphochromis longiceps, assembly GCF_057381845.1. Lineage (NCBI taxonomy): Eukaryota > Metazoa > Chordata > Actinopteri > Cichliformes > Cichlidae > Rhamphochromis > Rhamphochromis longiceps. The sequence continues at coordinate 28,536,163 of NC_140568.1, read as the reverse complement.
CTGCTCGATTATGGCAAAAATGATAATCACGATTATTTTCACTGAAATTGAGATCACGGTTATTTGACGATATTTATTTAACCCTTTAAGACCTACTATAGAACCAAGTCCACCAGAGCTTATATTATTTTTTTACATGCTGTAGTGCCATTTGTGGGAGCATTTCAAGTTGCTATACATCAATACAACTGTTATAGCCCATATTTTAATAATATGTATGCATTAAGTCCATAGTAATTACATAAATTGCAAAAAAGTGCAATAAACTACAAAAAAAATTGAAAATCGCTTTTGTTTTGTTTACATATATTTCTACTTGGAGAAATTTAAGAGGTTTATCCCTCAAAACTTTAAATACAATAAAGTTGCAAAAAATAGTTTCCCACCACAGGAAATTTATTTTGAGTGTCTTCATAGTTTTATTTTGGAGATACAGCAATTTTTATATACTGCAGGAAAAACAAAAAACAATCCTATGATGCAAATTTGCAAAGAAAACAGCATGTGCATCATTTCACTGTGGGAAGTGTTATGAACAGCTGATAGGAACGGCAAAGCGTGTTTCTGGAATATTATGTTTTTGTTCCTGCAAGCGCTTTTTATGCAATTTTTGCAAAGCTATATGTGGAACGAAACCGTGACCGAGGACAAGCTGATGGCATAAGATGTAAGTACAACTCCTCCGGTTTCATATGCAAAACAAATTATTGCGCTAGCTTACACGGTTCAGGTTCTACAGGGATTTAAAAATAGTTACGCAAAACGGAGCATGCAGCTCTGACCGGCTTTAAAGGGTTAACAATGACTTTAAAAAAATAATATAAAATAGTGTGCAACACCACTGAAGTTTTTTTTTTTAAACTCTCTTTTCAACCAACGGCAGTCACTCTCCAAATAACTTCTGCTTAGCTTTCCGAGCTTCCCTCGGGTCCTCTTAATCAGCGGTCTCCAACCTTTTTTGCGCCACGGACCGGTTTATGGCCGACAATATTTTCACGGACCGGCCTTTAAGGTGTCGCGGATAAATGAGGGGCTAATAATCGGCTCAGTCATTTTTAATGATCGTTGAAAGCCCAGATCGTAATCGTGATTAAAATTCGATTAATTGAGCAGCCCTACTTGATAATCACAAAACTCATAATCTAGACTCACTATATAAATGTATATAACATCTATATTATCTTAAAGCATCTATAAAATGTTGTATTGTAATGAAATAGTCAAAAATGAAAGTTTTATAAACATAAGGCAAAACAAAGATGGGAATAATTTGGCAGTTTAAGCTTGTCGATTAAGAGAACTGACATGATTTCGGTTAACTAGATTAAAACATTAAAACTGATAAAGTCAACTCACCAGACTCTTTAGATGTGACCGATGAGTTAATGTTCTTCTTATCGCCAGCACCAGTACTGTTCTTGGGTTGTGGCACTTGGGCAAAACCCTGCTGGGTGGCCTTAAGGAAGATATCGGCCACCGTGAGCAGAAATTCCATGCTGGCACATAGATACACATCCTGCACCACTGTATCTAAAGTGGTGCCTTCACGGGTTTGACGATAGCTCACTTCCACCATGTTGTTCTGTTCTGCACCAGGACACATTGCCATCATCCTAGAGAAAAACAAAATAGGACTATGAGAAAAAAAAGAGTGAACACAAAATAATTTACTTTACACTGATCCGTCAAGACATGGCTTTTTTGTGTGTGTCACTAGCTTTATAAGTGGTAGCCGTACCTTGGGGTGATACTTTTGGCTTTTGGCCTCTTGTCGTCTAGAAGGCATTCAGCAAGTTGTACTGAGGCCTTCATGGAGCTGTCGGAGTACATGTGGACAGAGGTGGAGATGGTGCCCAGAGTAAATTCTGCTAGCTTCAGCTGCTCATCATGTGGGTCTGACGGCTCATGTTGTGGGTGTGACTGGTCATGATGTGGGCCTGACAGCTCACGTTGTGGTTCTAACTGCTATTAAAAACAGAAATTACACAGACTTTCTTTACTAAACGTGCCTCACAAAATACAGACTGACAAGTCTAATTCTATGATGTAGTTATGACTTGTGTATGTTTGTACATATGTAACAGACTTGGCATTACCTTATCCTCATTGGAGCTGTACAGAACCACAGTCAGCGAGTCAAACTTGAAGTTTAGTTTCAGTGTGTTCTTTCTCAGCTTGCTGTTTTTCTGTGTCTCTACAACAGCAGCTGTCACCACTGTGTTACCTATTAACAGCATAATCAGAGCGCAGAGTTCGGATTAAAAGACAAGCTACTGGATTTTAGTCAGAATTGTGCACTAATTAAGGAGAACATGTTTCAGATTTCATTAGCTACATAGTTTTGTGTAAGTATGCCCTGTCAAACAACAACTCATCTGTTTTTTGTTTTCTGTTGTTTTTTTTGGTAAAAAGTTATCTGACCAGGCTGTTAAATCATATGTCTATATTTAAAGCTCTACCAAACACACATAACCATATCAAACATAACCATATACAACAACAACAACTTACTGCTGGGTGGTCCAGTGGTGCCAGACTCCTGGGAGTCTTTGTTGGATACAGAGTCAGAGGACGGGTCAGTGGCAGGCAGAGCAGCTGGAGGTGGACCAGCATCAGACTTCTCTGACAGGTTCTCATTCAGAGTCCTCAGGACAATGATCATGTCATTCTGGCATAGGAGCAGCTGTTGGGAACATAGAGAGATGATTTTGATAAAACTATTTTTAATTCTCAATATAAGCCTCTACACAATCGTGGGATTAAAAATCAAAAAACAAACAAACAGGTAAGATATATGAATATATATATACTTACACTCATGGGCTTTAGATGGACCCCAATATCTATGTCAGGTATTTCGTGGTACCAGCTGGAAGATAGATTTCTACGGATTTCCAAGTCTAGGCTCACTGGCTTCAGCAGTTGGATCTCTTCTTCAAAACGTTCATTTTTAAATTTGGCTCTGAAAGGAACAAAAACATAGATTTACAAAGGTCTGTCGGAATACTGCAAATTCTAATCAATCACAAACACAAGCATGCATATTTTTTAAATAATACCTCCCACAGAAACTGACCTGAACATCTTAAGGTCAGTCAGTCTCACAGTCATTATATCCACAACAGGTGGGATGCTGGCATCTGATTTACAGGGTTGCTTGGCAAAACGATTTTTGATAGAAAGCAGACCAAGGTCAGCTACAATGCCATTTGATGAAGAGGAGGACTGGGGGAGGAAGATGATGGGTGCATTGAAGTGGACATCAAGATCGATCCGAGTGGTCCGTTCAGCCAGTTCTTTCACGCCTGATGCTGCTTTTTCTGCAGCCTGAACTGTTACCTCAGTTAGTGCCTCTTTAGCCTCCTGGAAGTTATTGACAAACTCCTGTAAGGAGATGGGGTGGGGAAAAATATTTTTGGAGAAAAATTAATAAGATCAAGTTGGAATGCAGAAATATACAGAGGTAACGTAAATAATTATATTTATAATTATAATTTTATTATTACCTTATCTAATAAATTAAAACACCACTTCAGTTTTACATGTGATAAAAATTGATAAGAGCAACAGATTAATTCTGCCCAGAAACGTGATTCTTACCAGTATAGATGAGAGAAACTTGTTGAGGAAGATGACCTGAATGCAGCCCACACTTAGTGTAACAGTAGTGTCAACGTTAGACATGTCCAGATAGGCATCTCCTTCAGTCGCATCTGTATAGTTTACCATGTGGAAGTGAAACACTTCCTTATCTGCTATGGACACAGCCTAGAAAAAACAGAGTGGCACAGAAAAAGTTGTTATTCAGATTTGCCTGTGCCACATGATCAGCAAGTGACACAAAACAAAAACATAACAAATGAAGACCAGAAACATCAATGCGGGAAACAATGACCATTTCTTTTGTGTGTTTTTTTTTAAGTACAATGGTAAACATTCATAAGCACTAGCAGTCGGTACCTTTTTGTAAAAAGCTTCTTTGTTACAGTCCAGAATCACAATGTTCTTCAATTTGGCCGAAACCTCCATCCCCTTCTTCCTCATCAGGACCTCGGAAACCAGACCTAGACAATTACGAAAGCCCCAAGTTGTACAATGAATTGAAGATTTGACTAGAAAAAGTTCATTAGAAAACTCTATATACAGCAGAGTATAGCAGAAATAATAAACAATTAATAAATCCTATTGAAAGCACTGCCAGAGTACCTAGTACACAGAAAACTCTTTCTTTCATACCTTCAATACTGATCTCTGAGATCCTGGCCTTCTGTCCTCGAATGAAAACTTTAAGGCAGCGGAGATCAGTTTTGATATGCAGATTAACCACATCTGCAAATTTTGACCTTTTTGAAGCTGGGGGAAAAAGGTGAAGGACAAGAAATAAAGACATTACCTGTGAACAGCTGCAAAAAAAGGAAATGTATTTCCAGTGTAACATTTAACCTTTGATACTGCTCTGAAAATCTGTTTCATTAACTGTGAAATATCTGCTCTAGTAGTACAATGTTCTCATAAATGGTGAGACAATAACAGCGTGCAGATAATATCAGTTACGTTTTTTCTTGGTTACAGCAGTTTCCTCCTTTTTCTCTTCCTCCTTCTCTGCTTCAGCATCGTCTTCCTCAGGGATAGTGGGAAGCTCCTCCTGCTGTCCTTCCTTCTTATTAGATTCAGGAAGGAGCTTACTGAGGAAGTTCATGGTATTGAGGAGAGCCTCCGTATGGAGGTGAACATCCAGTGATGAAAAGGTCACCTGATGAAGAAAATTAACCTTTTTGTCTGAAATGATATTTTGATTCTTCTACCCATTATTAATAATTACTGTAGAAGAAACACTGCTGTTAACTGTGGCCTATTTCATCATCTCTCAGCATGCCCTAAATAACATCATGCTATAAATAACAAAATGGGAACATTAAGTAAATAAAATAAATATTATTGCTAGGTTATTAACATTTCCCTCACCTTGATGAGCTGCTCAGTGTTATTATATTGAGACTTGAAGTCGGGACCATTCTTGTCAGCCTAGAAAAATTCATCTAATCTTTAAAATTAAGGTGATTTTCCACAGTTTTAAAATATTTATAGAAAATATTCTGAAATGTTTTCACGTAACGTATCCCATATTACTTTGATATACTCCAGAGTGAGCAGGTCGACTTCTTTGTTGTCCAGTGTAGTGATCAGCTGTACTTGCTTGTCTTCAGAATCTGTGCAAGGAAAAAACAAAACATGCCTAATAAAAAATTAAGCAAAGACTGCCCTGATGATTTGCACATTTTTATTAGGATAACTGTAATCATCAAATGTTTAACAAAAATTAAGGCGTTGCTGGTATCTACTGACCCATGTATTCAGGACACTTGAGGCAGATCTCTCGCAAGTAGGTATTAGACGTCATGTCAAAGGTGCGCAGCTTCAGCTCAGTGCCCAGACCCTCTATATCTAAGTGGAGCACCGTAACCTCCATACTTCCAGACAAACGACAGAGCTGAACAGAAAACTGGACAAAGAAGACAGAGAGACGATGGAAAAATGGGAAAGATGATGATAAAGGTGGTCACAAAAATAAAAGGAGGTGGAGAAATTTAACTGAGGAATGCTAAAGAGAAAAGGCAGAGTTTGAATTTTCTTTTTATCTCACACAGAAATAACTAAAATGACTGATAACAAGGTTAAATAAAAATAATTCTTACAGAATTTAATAACTATGTTTAATTGTGCAGAAAGGGAAAAAAATATTTTTGTACCTCACTGATCTCAAATGTCATAAAGAAGTCAGTCATGTTCTTTTGTGCGTCTTCCTTGATGAGACTTTTTCTTTTGCTTGCATCGACATAGCGCAGCGGCATGGGATTGTCTGGAAAAAATGGTTTCTCCCCGATGGGAGAGCTGGGCGCATCATAGAACAGATCCTCCTCTGACCCTGGGATATAATTAAAAAATAAACACAATCTGTGGTAGGAATACACACAGGATTTTTAAAGATATTTAGCAGTAGGACCAAAACAAAACTGTGTCTTACCTAATGAGGTGATGCTGATGGTCTCACATGACTCAAAAATGAGAGAAGAGCGTTGATCAAAGTTCAGAGGTTTTCTGGGAGTGAGATGAGGGGTGAAAGACTGCCTAGGCTAAAAAAAAAAAAAAGAAAATAAATAAAAACAGTTGTATTAACAGTGTTAGTAATAAAATCTATCTTTACTTTTACTAGTCCGGCAATTCCACCTCAATATTCAACTATTTGTATATTCATTCAATGCAAAACCCTCAAGCCTTCAAATTTGAGATGTTTTTCTTTTGTTTGCTTGTTTTGCTTTTTTTTTTTTTTTTTTTTAATTGGGGAAAAAATGAACCATCTCAGCTGAGGCTTCCTTCTCATTCATAGCAGCGATCATCATAATTCAGTTCACCCAACTGTTGCCAAATTTTAGTGAAATCCAGAGAGGACCATCTCCATAACCCTCTGATCTTACCTTTGGAGTTGATGATGGAGCATTGCCACGTGTAGCAGGTTTGCTTTCAGGCAGCGGGATACTGTCCACCAGCTCCAGAACACTTCGAAGTTTTACATCAGAAATACGAAGAGACAACAGAGGAAGCTCTCCAGACATCTTATATCTATAAAACACATACACAAAGATGCAAACAAAACTTACAACCTGAAACTTAAGCTTACGTAATACTCTTAGCTCTGGTCCTTACAAGATAAATATTTTAAGTTGTGTATCTGAACCCGCACTATATTTATGAATATTTACTAGTGTTAGAATCCGTCTTCAATACTGCACTTTTTTTTCCTGTCTTTTCTCTTTTCTTTTTTTTACAGTGAAACTTTTCAGGGGGGAGGGGGGGAAAGAAAAGTATTAATTTCTCCAAAGAAAAGGGTTAAGAGTAAGTTCAGATTTTCGTACAAAGATTTCATTTAACCATCAGTTGACTGTCAACCAGAAACATACTTACTTTGGCATGCGGGAGTCTTTGTTGATCATTGCCCTGCTAAAAACCACCTTTAGATCCACTGGCTCTAGGATGTGGAGGGGTGACTGTTTCTGTTTGCGGGCCTTTTTCCAGTTACCATCTATCACATAAAGATAAAGTTTTATTATTATTTATTTTTACTGAGTCCAAACAGAGGCAGAGTAAAAACAAGAAATATGTCTGTTGGATCAATGTGTAAGTTTAGCAATATCCCTTCCAGGACACAATACCTGAAATCAATGGAATATTTTTTTGCTAAGACATAGTAAAGCCATTAGAGCTACAAGTGCCAATCACTTTCATAAAGACATTTCCTCAATGCTGTCTGTATGACTTTTTTTGCTGTGTAAAACCTATCAATACAAACAAAGCCTAAGCTTAGTGATTTTTAAACAGTAGTTAGAATAAAAACAACACCTCATCAATCAACATTATGTGTATCAGTCAAAAATGTGTTACAACTGTGTTGTGTATGTGTGTGTACCTGGTTTGCTATAAAGAAACTGTAGGCTTTCAAGTTGTACATCAAAGCTATCGTAAGCTCTGGACATGATGTCCTCAATGTTGCTGGAACTCACACACAGCTGAGGTAGATGTTTCCTGCTTTGACTGGACATCTGTAAAACCACAGAAACATGAAGGCATATATTGGTAAGTTACCTTGGATTTCCAGCCTGCTGTCAATCTTTATTCACATTTGACACTTCCCCACCTTGAAATGACCAAGATCCAACAGCAAGATGTTCTGAGTGCCATTGTAAAAACCGGTCTGTGGAATGATCACGTAGGAGGCCATCAAGTTCACCTTCAGGTCGAGAACCTTCTGTGTTTCAATCACATACAGTAAACCTGAAATATAAAATGTTAATAGGTTATCAATAGTAGTTTTGTCTCCAAAGGTGGGTGAATCTTATTGTTGTGGGATTCATAAAATTAACTAAATGTGTGGTTTTGTTTAATGAACCCTGAGATTCTATTAATTTAAGTAATGTTTAAATGGCAAATTCACCTAAAAGTTCTAATAAGGAGAAAACTTCAATAATGAAAAAAAAAAACCTTGAAAAATCTTCCAAAGCCCTCAGGAAACAATCACTTTCAAGAACATAAACAGGAAGACTAAACAAGGAATGTAAACATTCGCCCATCAAAGACGTCCTTAGAGATCCTAGAAGATTAATCATGATAGCAGATATCTGCAGTTTATCTTAAACTCACCAGTGGCTGTGCGGTCTCTAAACTGCTCCAGTTTCATCAGGGTTGCATTCGTGAGCTCATCCAGCTGCATGTCATCAGGAGGCCTGAAGAACGCTGATATGCTGTTCACAGTTATCTACACAGACACACAGAGTCAAATATGTATATATGTACTGCTTTTGAGGGTTTTTATTTTTGCTGCTCATTCACACTCAGTGAACCACTCACAGCATCATAGATGATTTCCAAGGGTTGTGATTCTACGTGAAGCCGCTGGTTAGCGCTCTCGTCCAGGGGGTTGGTCTCAAACAGGATACAAAGCAGTGGGGTCCCTGCTCCTATGGCTGCCTTCCTTGATGAAAGGAGAATTGGTGGAGGTTGCTTATTGGTGAGGCCAGTGACCTCAAACAAAGTAAGCTTGGCTGTGATTCTGGGAAGAAAAGAAAAAAAACAAAACAAACAACACACACACACACACACACACACACACACACACACACACACACACACACACACACACACACACACACAAGCTAGTGTTATCAAGTATCTACCCTTGTGGAGAAAAAAGACCAGCTACAAAGTTGTTATTTTGTTTTAGAAGGCTGGAACAAACTTGATGGCTTGTGCTCCAGGTCTCTGTGTGAGTGTGGAGTACAGCTCTCCCACAGTCAGCCTGATGATCTCGTTTTTGTCCTTGTCATCATTAATTGACACGGACAGTTTCTCCATGTGGAAGTTGACCTTCATGTTCTCAAACTTAAAGATATGACACAAAGAGTATAAAGATAAAGTAACAGAATACTTGTTTTTTTTTACAATTGTAATATTTGCTTCTGTGCGACAGATAACCAAGTGGAAGTGTATTATTAGTAATTGAGGGGGTGTCGTGGGGGAAAGTGACTCACATCCTTTGGCAGGTTGGGATTAGCAGCAGTCTCGCTGTATCCAATGGCAGTGTAGAGTTTGGCTTTCTCAGCAGGGGTTAACAGCTCATCAAACCCTGACACAGAGATGGTAAGAAGAATAAATGGAATGGACATAGGAGGAGTAAAAAAGCTAATATTACAGGCTGTTACTACAAAGACATTCCACATGTACATGTCTATCTGTAACCTACCTCCAGTCTTAACTTCTTTTCTTTCTGTATCAGGCTGTGCCCCCCAGTTCCACATCCAGCTGATCCAACCCTGAGACTCTTCTTCCTCCATCTTCATCCCAGGACGGTAAATACGCAGGCCTGCTTTACTTGCCTAAAGAAGGAGACGAAACAAAATGTCAAATGCTTCCCCCTTTTCACTTTTCTGAGGAAAGATGGCAAGGAAAAAAACCTGACCAGCCCACAAATGATCTGTTAGCATCATTTATCCCTCAGATGGAGGCCCAACCCATTTTCTAAAAAAGATTATTAAGGTAGTCGGTCCTGACATTTTAACTATTTTTAATAGTAGTCTCAGTTCTGGAGTAGTACCAACTGGATACAAGCACGCTGTAGTGCAGCCAATAAACCGAACCTTGATTCTTCTGTTCTTGCTAATTTTAGACCTGTTTCCAAGCTTACGTTTCTGTCAAAAATTCTAGAAAGGATTGTATTTGAGCAGCTCCAAACCTTTCTAAATAGTCATAATATTTTTGAGAAGTTCCAGTCAGGCTTCAAAACCCACCACAGCACAGAAACCGCCCTCCTAAAAATACTTAATGATATTTTATTAATCACTGACTCAGGAGACCCAGCTGTGCTCCTGCTCTTAGACTTAACTGCAGCCTTTGATACTGTTGACCACAGCATTCTGATCTCCCGTTTGGAGCAATGTGGTATCAAAGGTATCCCCTTGGAATGGTTTAGGTCGTACCTCTCCGAGAGGACTTTTTCCGTGAGCCTTGATGATTTTATTTCTTCCCCAGCTCCTTTTACTTGTGGTGTCCCGCAGGGTTCCGTATTAGGCCCAATTCTTTTTTCAATCTATATTTTGCCCCTAGGCCTGATCTTTAGGAAGCATAACATCTGCTTTCACTCTTATGCCGACGACACCCAGATTAATCTTCGGTTTAATAGAAACACCTCCACGCCCATGGAATCGCTAGTCAAATGTCTTGACGAAATTAAAACCTGAATGGCCTCAAATTTTCTTACCTTCAATGAGGATAAAACTGAGGTAATTATTTTTGGACCAAGCTGTAATTTCAATGCGCCAGATTTGGACTTATGTAACCTAACATGTGCTGTTAAAACGCATGTAAAAAACCTGGGGGTTTTCTTGGATAACAAACTTACATTTGAGAAACAAATTAATTCAGTTGTCCAGCGGTCCTTTTTTAAATTAAGGCTCCTATCCAAAGTGAGATCTTTTTTATCTTTTAAAAACTTGGAACGAGCAATTCATGCGTTTGTTTTATCTCAACTGGATTACTGCAATTCACTATATGTGGGTGTCAGTCAGTCCAGCTTGGCTCAGCTCCAACTTGTACAGAATGCTGCAACTCGCCTTTTGACTCGTGTGAAGAAACACCAACATATTACTCCGGTGCTTGCTTCCCTTCATTGGCTTCCAGTGCGTTTTAGAATTAAATTCAAAATCTTACTTTTGACTTATAAAGTGCTAAATGGCCAGGCACCGGACTATTTGTCTGACCTTTTGCAACTTTATACGCCCTCTAGAGCCCTTCGATCAAGTGATCATCTACTCCTTACCTTACATAAGTCTAGGATGGTTCAGAGGAGATCGGGCATTTGCGGTTGTGGCACCAAAAATGTGGAATGATCTACCTCTCCACATTAGAAAGGCCCCAACTGTTACTCTTTTTAAATCGCATCTTAAAACACATTTTTTTACTCTGGCTTTCGAAACTGTATGAGAGTTGCCAATTCTTTTATCCTAATTTTCTTTTAATTTTCTTACCTGTTGTTGTTGTTAATGTCATTGTTTAATTGTTATTTTGTACAGCACTTTGATCAACTCCCTGTTGTTATTAAATGTGCTTTATAAATAAATAAATGAAATGAAATATAAGAGAAATTGTGCAGAATATGTAAATTTACAGTTAACGGCACAGTGCTGCACCTTCTGGAACCATGGCAGCCTAATCCTCAACCCCCTACATTCCTTTGCTTACTGTATAATTATCGATTATGTGCCTAATTTGGCCTTTTGGCTTGCTGGAACAAACATACGCCAGCACCAAGTTGCTGAGAGGCACTGTACTGTGCATAGTTCCAATGAATCTCAAATTGTTGTCCTTTTTTATGGATTTGTGCAACAACTTGAGATCACAAGACAAAGCGCAAAATGTGATCCAGCCATTACAGTTTGATCAATTCATAAATCAGACACAAGGTGTCTAAGCTTATTGAAGTTCTCTCAGTTATGTGATACAAAAAGCTTACCTCCACTTCAGCCTGCTGTCTGGCCAAAGTGATGTTAAAAACATCCAAAGTCTTCTCGGGCTTCTAAGAATAAACACAAAAGAAATCGATTAGAGCTTTCACTAGATTCTATAATTACTACAGTTCTATTTTTGGGGAAATATGATACTAATAAAAATAGAGAAGAACTTGAGAACACATTTAATTTCAGATGTTAAATTCAATTATTTTCAAGTCTATCTCAAAAACTCAGCATCAAGCTCTATTGCACTTCAATCAGTCCCTGTAGGCTTGAATACTAGATATCTTTGTGAGCAATTATGGCTAGAAATATGACAGACATCACTTTAGAAAGCTACTGAGAAGTAATACTATTGTAATCAATTACTTCCATATTATATTAGCTTTACTTTTGACATAGGCCTTCAATTATGATCACTACAGTCAAGTAAAGCAACTTTCGCAAGCATTTGTCTTATAACAGTGACAACAGGTATGAAATGTATATTAAAACAGAATTACTGGTAATATTAGTATATCAAATTAAACTCAAAACTTTCACCTGTCTAAACTGTTTATATGCAGCAGGGAAATATAAAAAATTATAATAATTATAATAATTCAAATGTTTTAGTCTTAAGACAATAATGTGAAAACATAGACTAGAAAGGCAAACAGTCCCATAGTCTCTCTGTTTATTTCCTTTTTCCCTTTTCCCTCTCCCCTGTTCAGTTTAGTTCCACCCCACCTCTAAGTCTTTGAGAACCTCATCGCTGGGTTTCTTGCTGGTGATCTTTGTCTTGTAGAGCTCTCTGTAGCTTTTTACCATCTGCCGGTGTCGGCGAATGTGTTGCCATGACCACATGTGGAGACCTGGCTTCACATCTATCTCCAAGACGCCTGTGATCACATACTTCCACCTGGAAATCAGGGAATCAATGTAACAATTTGTAATACTAAGTGGACCGAATGTAATGTGGTAAATGACATGTACATATGGGATCCAGTTTTTGAAAAAAGATTACAGAAACACAGGACAGAGGAAATGATGTGATAAATATGTGACAGTGTCTTCTGACCATGTTTTGGCGTTCTTGTGAACATGGACCTCGGGTCTGTACTTCCTGTATGGCAGATTACGTGACATCATATCCACTGAGCACAGCAGCTCCAAGATGCTAATGTACTGGAATAACAGGAAGTCAGCAATTACATCATCACAAAGTACTCTAGTGCAGTTATTATCTGACATTGTTTATGTAGTTTATCCTTAACAACCCTCTTTAGCTCTCTCTTTCTTATAATATTCTATTTTAATGAAACTTTAACACATACAAGTTTAAACATCTCTATCACACACACACACACACACACCTGGGCTTTGTTGAGTTCAATTGCCACCTCTCTGAGATTGACCATCAGGTCCACTTTAGGGGAGGAGAAATCCACATCTGACCTGGGATTCATCCGCAGTTTTGCATCAGCTGAAATGGGGCGAAAAACTGTGGAACAGCAAAAGGAATTAAGATGATTTAAGAATTGCAAATGTGAGCATTAAGATGGATTCACTACCTTTTGTGCTGCACATTGCAAATTTGCATCTATCTATAAAGAACTTAAAAAACTTTACCAATGTTGTCAGTTCAAAAATATGTAAGCTGTTGCCTTAAAGTGAAACTGAAAACAAAATCTGTTGAGATGTGCTGAAAATCTGGTCTCGTGACTCAGTGGTGGTGAATCAAACTCTGTGAATCACCCGGGGGGGGGGGGGGGGGGGTTGGTGCTGCAGTGGCATTGCATATCATCACAAATCATTTCTTCATCACTTTCTGTCTGCAAAATTTTTCATAGACGTTATGTAATGTGCTTTGAACTTAGTTCCACAAGAATGACACTCACTGAAGTCGTGAGAGGAGTGGACGTCCATGCTGCTCTGGAGATGTTGCTGTAAGAACGCAGAGGAAGTGAAGATTTATTTACATACTGTTTTTTTGCTTTGCTAATTTCTTGGCCTCCTAACATATTTGATTTCTTTTTTGTTTTGATTTAACTATAATGTATGGAAGAAACCCACTACTATATCATGTGTATGACATAGTGCTAAATGAAACACCTTTACATAACTCCTGTGTAACCGAAGATCTGTGCCCTGTGTGATCACAACATAACACTAGCATTGTGTCTTCCAGGAAAATAGGAGATGGCTAATTCCAAGTACATATTAATACGTTAATAATACAGTGACTCACCAGGGCCCGATCTGAAGTGTGACTGGAGAAAAGTACTGAGTTAACATTCCAGTAGGCAAACAGGTTATCTAGTTGTACCAGCTGAGAAAACAAGAAAGATAAAGCAATTAGTGATGAAGCTGTTTGCGATTACAAGAAAAAAAGCTGACAGTGTTTGACAAGGACTTCTTAAAGTTTTGCTTATGCTCCAAAATTATGAGGAAATAACACTGCTGAAAGAAAAATCAATGAAGTTTTCCAAGAGTTAGTCTTTAACTTCAGAAAACTACTTTAAAGCCAAAAACAAATGCTACTAAACGTGTATGTGGTATTTTTTATTAAAAACACCTACCTACCTTCCATACCACCTGTACAGTGGTGGTAAACAAGGTCGATAACATGGTTGGATTTCTTACCTTGAAGAAAAACTTGGACTTCTCATCTAAAAGACTGGGTCTCCACTTCGCGTCAGCTGTCTGTACGGTCAAACAAGCAGTGAGGTTCATTAAAAGCTTAATATCTAAATGTAAAATAGCATATAATTTGACAGGAAAGACACATCACCTGAAGGCTGAGGTTTTTCAGTGACACTCCAAATGACAAAGGGCAGTTTGGATTTGTTACCTGTCATTAACAAAAAAAAGGAGGAAAATAAAGAGCTAAGCCTTATGGTGTGGTTAAGACAAAAAATAAAATAAAATCAGTTCTTCTATTGTAAAGTGCTCTAGAAACAGTGTTTAGTTCATTTAAAGTGGAAACATGTATAAACTTGAAGGACCATAGATAAAATTGTACATTATTATGGTAACTCAGCTTGAATACTCACATGATCTTCATAGCGCACGTGGATGTTAGAGATCTTGACTTGCAGGTTTTTAATGACCTGAGTGACAAGCTTTTCCGTAAAAGTGTCCTGTTTCTCAAGCTTGGGATTCTCTGTAAAATGCAAACGATTTAGGTTTTGAGGCTCCAGCAGGTCCCAAAAATTCCTGAAGATTTTCTCTAAAGGACCTTCGATACACATTCACTGTGTATTTCTGTATAATTGGAATGACATTCAGCTGGCCTTAGCTCTCATGACTGCCTGATGAACTTTACAGATAACTAAATTTTACTTTCAATATTTTAATGATTATTTCTGACCTTTCCTTTTTTAGCATGTACGCAAATATTAGCTTACATAAGAATGTCAGTGAATCACATTGCTGTTAATAAAGCTGCATCTCAAAACGTTTTAAAAAAGAAAAAAAAATAGTACACATTTTTATTTAAATTTAGAAATACAATACAAACCTACACTGTATTTTCACCTACATGCTGTAAATGGCAAATTTACAGCAGAAATTAAGATACAACACTTTTCACCTTGAAAGAGGACATAGTGTTATAAAAAGAATAGCTTGTAGATAGGCAGATACTTGTGGTGAGGAGTTTACACACTCATCATAGGCATGGAATGAATGCCATTTCTTTTTAAACTCATCAAATATGTATGTTGTACAAATCTGGAAAAATACCAGTTCAAAGACATAATTAAGAGCCCAAATATACCCTGATATTCATGTCCAAGATGAGTGGTCAATTATTAAGTCAATTATCAAGGATAGATTTTTTCTAGCTAATGGCAAATGTATATTGTTGAAATGACAAAACCAGGCTGTCCCAAAATACAGCAACACAGCAGTCTACCACTACAAGGAAAGACAACTGCTGAAGTGGTGTGATACTCAAGTGCTAAACCACACATAACAGAAAAAGGGTGAAAAACGCTGGCTGCACAGGAACTCGCAGCCATACAAACCATGACCATATGACATTAAATCTGTGTGTGTGACTATACGACATATTTTATAAATTTTGATATTGCTTGTTTGTCTATGCAAAGTCAACACCAAATGTTCTACTGCCCACTGGCTCACGCACTGGAGCGCATGACTTATGTTTACACAGCCAGAGAGCAGCAGATGAGAGCCAACAGGAAATATCAACATTTGGAGTTTTTTCTCTAAGAACCTGTTGACCATGACAAAGGCTGTTTTCATACAAAACCTACAGGAAACACTGCCATACAAACAGATACACACTGAGGAGCTTTTCTATAGTAACGTGTTTACAAAAAACCTTAAAAAATAAAATAAAGATGCACCCTGACCTTGCTCAGCAGCCTTCAGCTTTGTCTGCTCTATCCGCTGTAGTTCCCTCTGGCGAGCCTCCTGAAACTGCTTCTCCTCCTTTTCTGCATCATACTTTATGCCTGAAAGAAATAGCACCAGAAAAAATGTGCATCTTTCTGTATTATTATATTTGATAAATACTTTTACTTTAATAGAATTAAATTATTTTAATGTATTTTTGAATCTTTAAAACATATTAACACAAGTGGCTTACTCAGCTTACCAAAGGTGTCCAACAATATTCAGCTACTGTGTGTCTACTAAATGTGGTTTTTCATTCATTTTATACACTGCAATGCCTACTGTGAATACTTGGATCAAATTTGTTTATTTTGATGCACATATTAAATCATCTTACTTGCTGTGGGAACTATAAGCAGGTAGACACCATCCAACGTGGCCTCCACGGATTGTGTGTATAGGTTCTTCCATGGTATCTTCAGTTGGAGACGCCCTAATCACAAAAACACCCAAGTAAGAAAAGGTTCTTCTGTACAAAGGTACTAAACTAAACAATTATGGTCAGTATGAGCCAGAGTAAGAGTAAGTCTTACCTATATGACCAGCCTTCACTTTAAAAGGAATATCAAGTTGGCTCTGCAACAAAGCACAATGAATAATAAATAAACACATATCTGTGAATGCCAGGATGTAATAACTAATGCTGTTTACTCACACACTTAACTGCAACTTACCAAGGCATTTTCCTTTATTTCAAGATTATTAAGCACAGCATCACCTAGAGGGCCAGGAAAACGTTGTTACTATGGTAACAGCATTATGGCTTACCATTTGGGTAAAGTGTAGCTCATATAGAAACTCAATCTAATTAAAGAGGTTTCAGGACTTTTGACTTAATGCAACTCGCACCATAGAGCTCCAATAATTCAAATCAATCGTAACACATTATTCATAGACATACTACTCATGTAAAACAGTCTATGAAAGACAACTCGTTTTTATACATTTGTTGATTAGAGAAGCTGGTATTAAGATAAAGTTTGGTAAAACAAAGTACTTAATGGTTTGACTTAGTTACTAGTTTTAAAAATTGATCCAGGTTCAGCGGCTAAAGCCAATTTTCAAATACTCATATTTGTGTACAGTGCCAAAGATTTCTTGGAACGAGTGGGTACTTAGTATGAAGCACAGTACCGAGTCATAACCTGGCTGTGTAAAAGGGTGTGACCTCGAAATGCATGATTCCCAGACGCTCGTATGCATGCAGTGCTCAAACAGACTTGCGGGAGCAAATAAGATAATAAAAAAAAAAGATGACTGGAACAGTCGGAAATAACGCTGTGTTTCAATATATCTCGATGTCAACATTTGACTGCACTGTCTCGTTCACGGTGAACAGTTTAAACTGGTTTGGGGACGCGTAAAGTGACACTAACAGCTTCCTCAGCTGTTAGTGTCATACGCCTGGTGGCTAGCGTACGTTAGCATTTAGCTAGCTAGCTTAGAGAGCGAGCTAACCAAGTAAAATGACAAACACAAGTTCAGTTACCTCCCCATATGCCGAGCTTTAGCTGCGAGCTGTCAAGGTTGACAACGTAGTCCCCTAAAAATCGGTTGAGGACATCTACAACCACGCTTTCGAAGACCATTGTGGCGTTTCTCTCATCTGCCTATCACCATGTTTACATCCCGACGAGGACTCGTTCAGGTTCAGCGTCAGATTAGGACGTCTTCCGGGGGTGGGCGGTGCTTGACGTCACCTGTAACAGCTACTTCAGGAAACAGTACTAAGAAATGTCAAAGCCGTTATTTAATGGGATAATAATAAACTACACCCATACTTGGGAAATTGGCTATGAGTAGCGTAGTCACTGCCCTGAGCTGCACAGCACAGTTGTCTTACACCTAGAAGGTCCTGGAGTCTGAATCCAACCCTTGCTGGGGCCTTTCCATGGGATGCTTAGAGGTTTTTTCCAGGTATTTAGGCTTCCTTACACAATTCAAAGACATACACGGGATGAGGTTAATGCGTGTGCCTGAAATGGTTCTAATAAGTGTAAATGTGAGTGTAAATGGTTGTCTGTCTGTGTTAGCCTTGAAACAAAGTAGCAACCTGTGTAGGGTTTACCACTTGCAACCCTGATTTGGATAAGCGCAAGACAGTGGATGAATGGAAGGATGGATTACATCACACCCATTACATCTTCTTGCCTACGTTCTGCTACACAGACAGACTCCTCTACAAGAACAAAGCACCTAGCTCTAAAATTAACCTGTTAACCTGACCTAGGCACATCAGAGGATCATCCCAGCACACCAGAATAATTACATATAATGTCATTATTTTGATAATTGAAAAGTTTAAATGTGTCCAAACTCCTCTGTGCTTATACAACTATAATACCATTACCTTAGTTGTGTAGTCATGATAGTAGTGTGTTTAAAAGCATTAAAATCCACCGAAACATATATGCTAGATTTTAAGAAAGAGTGTCAGTGTGATATTTTGAAACGCTATGTCATAAGCCTGAAATTCCCTGGCTTCCTCAAAATGGTTCACTTATCTCACAGTCTCGCTGACTCCAACATGCAACAAAGTCTAATGCTGTTTCATGTAGGTGTTGTTGAGCTTTTGGATAAAACTGATATCACTCCAAATGAAGGCTTGCAATAACGTTTAGTTGCTATTATATGAGCTCAGGCAACTGCTGCTTCAGTCTTTATGGCTGTTTTTGAAATTATGGATCATGAGTTTCACAGTATTAACTTGTATTGAGTAATTTCAATAGATATTAACAAACAACCTTTATTTGTCACATACACAATCATACAGAGTACAACATGTAGTGAAATGCTTGTGTCCGCGCTGCAGACAGGCTGCAGACGTGCCACTCCAGGGCTTGGTTTTAGCATGGGGGATCTAGCCATACTACTCATGTTACTGGATACAAGAACTTGCGACTCCCACTGCAAAGGTGTGTAGTCTTACCACTACACTATCCAGCTCCCACACATATTGTTATGGTTTTGAGTGGTTCTGGACTTTATGATGTACTCTTGAGTATCAGAGGTGTATTATATTCGGGTTCTATATGTAAATCTTTGTTTACGGTATTTCCTAGTGCTTCTGAGTTTTATTGTCTATGTTTCTTAGATTTTAGTCTTTCTTTAGATTCTGCTAGCCCACTAGATTCTGTGATACATATACGTTCCCCCAGTCGTGTCCTCGTATCTGTCAACTCTGTCTGTGCTCTGTGGTTGTCTGGTCTCCCCATTTAGTTGTGTCAAGTTATTCTTGTCTCCCCTGGTCAGTCATGTTTCTGTGTCTGTTTAGCCTTTTGTCTGTATCAAGCTCACATGTCCGTGTCTCTGCCTCAGCGTTATGTTTCCTGTTCTGAATGGTAAATGGTAAATAGCCTGTATTTATATTGCGCTTTACTAGTCCTTAAGGACCCCAAAGCGCTTTACATATCCAGTCATCCACCCATTCACACACTGGTGATGGCAAGCTACATTGTAGCCATAGCCACCCTGGGGCGCACTGACAGAGGCGAGGCTGGCGCCACCGGGCCCTCTGACCACCACCAGTAGGCAACGGGTGAAGTGTCTTGCCCAAGGACACAACGACCGAGACTGTCCAAGCCGGGGCTCGAACCGGCAACCTTCCGATTACAAGGCGAACTCCCAACTCTTGAGCCACGATCGCCATGATGCCCACGATGTCTCTCATCTTGTGTGCATTATGTTGAGTTTTGCTTCCTGCTGTCTCAGTCAGTTTCTGTTTGGCTCTGTTCCCCATGTGTCTCCGCTGTGTCTCGTTACCTCATTATTTAATATCTACATTTTCCCATCTTGCTGTGTGCTCTCTTGTTATGTGTTTCCTTGTAGCCAGACTTTCCTAGTTCCTTTAGTTTTATATTTTGTATCATTCACGCTCGTAAGATTATAGAAGTAAATCTGACTTTTTAAGTTAAGTTTCCACGTTTCTAAGTTCTTTTTTTAAGGTCAAGGGTCATATTTTTTTGGCTTTACGAATGTGAAATTGTAATAAATGAATAAAAGAAATCACTTTTGGAATCAAATTGAATCACTTAACTGATTTATTCAGGTAATTTAATTGTGTCAGCAGAAGAAACATTAGTACGAGGAAGACTGGGACTGAGACTGGTTTTATGTGGTCTGATTTGTATCCTCTAAGATTTCTAACTGCTGAGTTCAAAGTTCTGGGCACAAGTCATATTTACAAACCTCTACAGTTCAGACTTCATCACTCAGTACAGTGTTTAATATAAATGGCATAACAGGGCCGTACAATAGAGTAGCATGACAGAGATAAACAGAAGAGAGCGTATTTGGATATGGTTCAGCAGAGAAACAGAAGAGCTGACAGTTTTATGCTGAACATTACCAAACAGCTGCCTATTTGTACATCTTAAACAGCAACATTAACATTCAGTGCAGGCACATATTGTGACCATCTGATGAAAGTACAGTAAGTGTGCTCTAAACTCAAAGCTCTGCTGAGAGAAATATCTGCTTAACAGCTAAATGCCTTACTATGCTCAAGAGCTCATTGCTAACTAACATATTTGCTCACTGGTTGTCTCCCTTTTCAACATTTTCCTTTTTACACATTTTAATAGGTTTTTGGGGTTTTTTGGGTTTTTTTTGCCTGTCCCGTTTGGATCTTTAGCCATCAGAATTGTTGTCTGAAGGCCAAGAAAGATGCCAAGTGGATTTACTTTACCAAGTGGATCATCATGGCCTTGCCATATTGGTCCATTTGATTGACCTTTATTATAATTATGTATTTATTTTATTTTCAATTTTTAAAGATGGGACAGACATGACTGGGGAATAGGACAGGGAGAAAGAATGAAAGAAAGAGAGGGAGCGAAAGAAAAATAGAGGGGAGAAGAGATGGTGAGAAAGGGGGGAAGAAAAAACAAACAAAACACCTGGATCACCTGTATGAAGATAAAAAAAAAACAGAAGATAAAACAAACAACAAAGAGCAACATAATAAAACCAACACCATCACAATAAACTAGCTAACAGTAGATAAATTCAAATTCAAATTCAAATTTTATTTGTCACGTACACAGTCATACACAGTACGATATGTAGTGAAATGCTTGGACAACTGCTCGTGACCTAAAGAAAACAAAAAAGGAAAAGGCTATGAATAAGATAGGAAATAAATATGAAAAATTAAAAAGGGGTAAATTTAACTAAGAAGGAATAAAATATAAATTAAGGTTAAAAATGAAATAACTGTACAACACAAATTAGAATGAAGGGTAAATTTAACTGGGAAGGAATAAGATAAAATATATAAATTAAAGTTGAAAATAAAATAACTGTACAACAAAATACACAATATAGAACTATATAAGAATGTATGAAGAAATCTAAATATAAATAAATATATACACAATAACAGCAGCTGTACAAGTATTAACCGGAAATTAAGAATATAGTGACCAGTGTTGTGCAAAAAAACAATGTGTGCAAAAACAATGTCCAGAATGTCCAGTGTGTGTGTAAGAACTGTATGTGTGGGTCAGTACTGTGTGGTGGTGTGATTGAGAAACCGTATCGCCTGCGGGAAGAAGCTCCTCCTCAGTCTCTCTGTGTTGGTCTTCAGGGAGCGGAATCGCTTTCCTGACCTCAACAGAGAGAACAGTCTGTTGTTGGGATGGCTGAGGTCCTTCACGATCTTCCTGGCCTTGGTCCAGCACCGCCTGCTGTAGATTGAGTGCAGGTCAGGGAGCTCGGTGCGGATGGTGCGCTCAGCTGACCGCACAACCCTCTGTAGAGCTCGTCTGTCCTGCATGGTGCTGTTCCCGAACCAGGTTAAGATGTTTCCCGTCAGGATGCTCTCTATGGTGCAGGAGTAAAAGTTCCTGAGCACCTTGGAGGGCAGTTGGAAGTCTCTCAAGCGTCTGAGGTGGTAGAGACGCTGTCGGGCCTTTTTCACCACGGTGTTGATGTGACAGGACCATGACAGGTCCTGCGTGATGTGAACTCCGAGGTATTTGAAGCTGTCCACTCTCTCCACTGGGCACACGTTGATGACAGGGGTCTGGTAGTTCCTCTCCTGCTTAGTGCTGAAGTCCACTATCAGCTCCTTTGTCTTACTGACGTTTAGAAGGAGGTTGTTCCTCTGGCACCAGTTCTCCAGATTCCTAATCTCCTTCAGGTAGGCCGTCTCGTTGTTATCAGAGATCAGGCCCACCACGACGGTGTCGTCAGCAAACTTGATGATGGTGGTGGAGCTGGTAGTGGCCACACAGTCATATGTGTACAAAGAGTACAGCAGGGGGCTCAGAACACACCCCTGGGGGGCGCCAGTGCTGAGAGTGGTGGAGGCTGAGACATGTCCGCCCATCCTTACTGCCTGTGGTCTGCCAGTTAGGAAGTTGGAGATCCACAGACACATAGATGAGCTGAGTCCCAGATGCTCCAGCTTGGTGGTGAGTGTGGAGGGAATTATGGTATTAAATGCAGAGCTGTAGTCTATGAAGAGCATTTTAACATAATTCCCCCTTCTAGTGTCCAAGTGAGTGAGTGATGTGTGGAGGAGATGAGAGATGGCATCGTCTGTGGAACGATTTGGACGGTAAGCGAACTGTAGTGGGTCCAGTGTGTCTGGTAGTGAAGAAATGATGAAGTCTCTGACCAGGCGTTCAAAGCACTTCATCACTACTGAGGTGAGGGCTACAGGGCGATAGTCATTGAGAGAAGCAGGGTGGGGTTTCTTCGGGACAGGAACAATGATGGACTCTTTGAAGCATGTGGGGATCACCGACTGAGATAGAGAGATGTTGAATATCTCAGTGAACACAGGAGCTAGCTGGTATGCGCAGTCTCTTAGGATACGACCTGGGATGCCGTCTGGTCCTGCTGCTTTCCTGGTGTTCACTCTCTTGAAGGCTCTCCTTACTTCATGCTCGGAGATGACGAGCACGTTTCCGGTGCTGGCAGTATCTTCCTGTCTGCAGCCGTTAGCGCCGCTAACACTAGCATTGTTGGAGACCTTAGCTGCAGCCTCGAAGCGAGCATAGAAAGTGTTCAGCTCGTCTGCCAGAGTCACGGCCGCGTTCGTCATACCGGTTGTTGGTGCTTTATAGTCCGTTATTGTCCTTAGTCCACGCCACAGGCTCCTAGAGTCACTCTGTTGGAGTTGTGACTCTAGTTTCCTCCCGTAGCGCTGCTTCGCCTCTTTCACCGCCCTCCGCACGTTATATGACGCGGCTTTGTACGGGTCCATGTCCCCCGTTGTGAGTCCCGTGTTGTAGGCAGCGGTGCGGGATCTCAGAGCGTCGCGGATGGTTTTATCCACCCACGGCTTCTGGCTTCTGGTTGGGAAACGTTGTGATAGACAGTAGATACTAAATATTACATGTTACTGTTTTTTTTGTTTTTTAATTTCACCTGTTGAGAATTAAAAAAGAAAACAAGCAGAAGAAAACGAGAGCAATAGAATAAACAACATCACGATGATATATGGGAATATAACAGTAAATACTAAATATTAAACATTATTGCACTGCACGTTGGATCGACAGCGCACAGTGTGCTTTGAGGTAGGAGCCAAAAAGGGTGTCGTTTGTGTGTGTGAGCACCCGTGTGTACACCTGTGAGCATGAACGCGCTTGTTTTTAAAAGGTTCCTTCATGTAATGATCTGCTAGAGGGCGTGGGGGGGCCACAGCCCGGTCCTCCAGGGCATGAAGCAGGTATGGAGGAGATCAACATTTTAATAGTTTTAAGACATCATAATTTTATCACATGTAATATACAACACATGCAGTTTTCATACTGTGATACAAAAAACTATTTTTCTGCCTGTTTATTTCAAATAAGCAGCTGAGACAGAGGTTTGGTGATCACTCCCATCACTTTCCCCCTTCTCAGAGTTCCAGCTGCAGCTTTATGCACTACTTTCAACCTAAGCTGCATTTCCATTAGATCTTTCTGACTCAGCTCTGTGAAGTAGAAATCTTCATTGAAAACTGGACTCCGGCAGTTCCTGATGGTGGCACTCTCCTGCTGTTGCAGCTTCCCGGGAGTCAGACACAGACTCACTGCACAGTTCAGTGTCTGTCGGTCAGTATCACTCCACAGGCCTTCCACAGACACCACACGTACTCGGACTGTGGATAAGGATGACGACGACCTGTCGGAGAATTTGGTGTGCTCAGCGGAAAGGCGCACTCTGCCATGGCCCTGCAATGGGAGGACATGCTCCCGCTGAAGTCTTTCCTGGCACTGCAGAGCATCCATCGGGAGGAGGGCTGGTGGAGTTAGGTTGGCTGAGTTTTCCTCTAAGCTTGATGGGCTGCTGAGTGAGGCTGTTAAATCCCCTCTCTTCCACTTCCTCCTGCCCGTCTTACTGTCAATTAATGAAGGGCAAGATACTGTACCTTTAAGGCGGCCACTGCTTGATGAGACATAAAGGGAGGATTTGACACAATAAGGTGAACTGAGGGGAGAGGAGTCACTGGAAGAAGGTGTCTCGCTTTCTGTCTCAGACATACTCTTGCATAAAAACACCGGAAGGAATCCAGATAAAGTTTTCTTGGGAAGATTAGTCTCTTTTGCCAGTCTTGGTGCTGCAGTAGGCATATTTCTATCAAGCAGATAAACAGGGCGTTTTGAGTGGAACAAAGACTCTTTCCTCCGAGTGTTGGGGCTCTCATAAATTCCACCCAGGCCGTAGCTCTCTGCAGAGAATGGCAAAGGCTTCTTTGTAGCTTTCCAGGCCATTGATGTGTCACCATTTTTTGTCTTCACATCCTTTGTCTTTACATGCGTATCTGAAATCTGCCTACTCTTAGGAATCTGGTTCTGACCGAATACAAACAGTGGCTTTTCCTCAGCTTCTAGCAGTGGGCTTTGCCTGCGAAGCCGTGGAGGCAGACAGAACTCTGGGATCATGTCTGGGGTTAGGACATTGTTGTGCAGATTCCTTGAGAGGCTAGCCTTTGAAGGGAAAAGTGTATCCTCCTCATTCTTTCCAATGTAACGACTCAACTCCTGAGGAAGGCTCTCCATGCTCTCCCTGATCTTCTCAAGGACCCACATGGCTGTTTAATGTTGATTTAAGGATTTGAATGTAGTTCCCTTTCCCCACCTTTGGTGACAAGAGTAAAGTATTATTTAATCCAATATAGAAATCTTGGAACAGAATAGCACACTTTTCAGAAATAAAACAGTTTTGCCAAATGGTGAAATAATTTTTTTCTTCTTACCTTTGGGGTTGTGATGTGTCTTTGTCCAGAGAGAGACCTGCCTGTGTGTGTGACACATGTGTCAGTGAGGTTTTAAAGGTAAGGGTGAGGCTCTGTCTGACTGATCTGACGCCTCCGCCTGGATTAAGCAACATTTCCTAAGCAGACATACACAAGAGTACACGTAACAAACACAGAGTGATGAGTGTTTCTGGGTGGGTGGCAAATCAGAGTGATGTGTTTAGTTGTGCTGGAATGGTGCGATGTCAGCTTGGCATCGAGTTGAGACAAATTACATCATTACTCTAATGTCCATGTTTTAAACAATAAAAGAAGAATGGTTACAGTCAACAAAGACACACCCTGCTCTAAATTACACATGAACCTACAAGCAAACATGTGAAGTGCAAATTTAAAATATACAGAAAATGCTCCTGCCCTGTCTTTGTGGTTTTAAATCGATCCAGATTTGCTACAAATTTTAATGGATTCTTAATTTGCTCATGCTCCACTTGTCCACTCGTGGATTAAGTTTTGTAAAGGTCAGCTTGGAAGTCTTTTTGTGATTTTCCAAAAAAACAAAAAAACAAAAATCCAAACCAGCCCACTGACAGAATGCTGAGACCACGTATCTCTGCCTCTGCCTCAAATGGATGACATTAAATACATCCGATAACTGCATGTAAACATGTAAGACATCTTGAGCACTCGGAATATTTATTAAAAGATGTCCCAAAACATAATGTATTAGTCATAAAGTGCTGAAGAGAATGATGTTCATGTGATTAAAACACATGATTGATCACTGAAACGTGCTATTTTGATCATAATGACGTAAGCATAATCGACTTTTCACAGAGAGCTGCCCTCTTGTTCAAAGCAGTTCAAAGACAGGAGCCACCACCTCAAAGGTCCTCTGACCTTTAAACAGCTGGTAATGCAGACACACAACTGACCTAAAGTCTAGACAGGCTTCAGTCTCTATGTGTTGTCATGAAGGTGAAACTTAACTATATAAATATGGATGATGATACCATTGTGTTCCGATCTGAATTTTAATGCTACATGCCAAATCAGCTCAAGATGAATTCATTCCTCATTTGATTCTATTCAGACATTTCCAGGATTTAAATGACCTGCTTCCTACATTTTTAGTATCACATTCTTACACAATGAAACCAAAAACCAGATTTTCATTGACTAACACACTTTGTCTTGTCCATGTGCTTTTGTCACTTTCTGCCCGATGGTTAACATCGAGATTGTAATTAAATTTTTCTCCCGTTCCAGATAACAAGCACCAGATTTCCATTACCAAGCATTAATCTAGATTATATTGTTTCCTGGCTCGTAATTCTGCCCGGAGACAAGACAGTAACACGAGTCATGAGGAACGTGGTGAGTTTCAACTCTAAAATAGCACATTGGAGATCTAAATTTGAACAATCAGCAGCATTCTCCATAAAGTCTACTCATCTATGGGACAAACCTCCAACTAAACTCAGATTAATTACAGGTATTAAATCTTTCACAGTAAAAGCAACTATGAGCTCAATTATGCAAATTTCATAATTGTGCAGACATCCTTTTTTTTTCTTTCTTTCTTTCTTTCCCTTTTTTTTTTGCATTTTTTTTTACCTTTTAGGCCATGACTGTCTCTTTAGCACCCACTAAACTGTATATATATTTATTTTTTATCTATAACCTTTTTTGTTTGTTTGTTTGTTTTCCAGTCCACCTTTTTCTTTTTAATGTGCCCCATAAATAAATTTAAGTTTGAGAATTTTAGGAGCCATATCTTAATTAATTTTCCCTTAATATTATATTTCTTTATCTTTTTCCTAGTTAATGTGCACTTATTGTAGTTTTCTATCTGTAGGGTTTTGTGATTTTATACAATTGAAAAAAAAAATTGTATTGTGAATGTAAGACCTGGAAATTAGCTACAGCTTTAAGTAGCAATTCAATTTCATGTCACCACTGGAACCATGTTAAACTACATCGATCCTATTTAATAAAATAATAATAATAATTAAAAAATATATATGAACATACAGGCTTTTGTGCAGTTAATTATCTGACCACAAGAGGGCATACATGGATTAAATATATTTTTAGTACCTCAAACCTCTCTTTGGTAAATGCATGACTTATAGTTAATATTTTTGTATAGCCTCATTATTATTATAACATCTATAAAACAACTGGAAAACTAAATGGTAGTCAGATTTGTCCATATAGACAAGCACATACGCAAAACATGTATATTGTATATTATTGTTCTGGGTAAAGATTACAGTAACAAACATTGTCCGACCCTGTGTGGCTGCCTCTATAAACAGAGCCTGTGACAAAGATGTTCAAAATAAAGATTCAGTTCAATTCAATTCAATATCAAGATGATGAATACAGTGAGTCTGGGGTCTCCACGTCACCCAGGGGTCAGGAGGCTTTTTGTGGTAGTGAAGATCAACTTTATTACAGCAATAAAAACCCAGAGTGCTCTCTGTAATGGAGAGTTAAATGATTAGGAGTCAGAGGAGGACCTTGCCTTTAACTGCTGCCACAGCTCCAATTAACGTTAACGAGAGAACGGCACATTGTTGCCAAATGCACCATCGCTGTTGAGTGCATTAGTGTAAAAACCTTTTTTGTTCTGGAGCCTAACATTTTAAAATGATAATTCAATCATTTATATTTTGTAGGCTTCATTTTGTTAATTCAGTGTGTGGAATATTATGTTAACTAATCAACCATAATGCTTTAAAGGTCTTATCCTATATGCACCTTTCATTTTTGTGATTTGCAGACGTTAATTGTCTCAGACACCACGATGTCTCTTGTTTGTCCATCCATGCTTAATGTGTTACCAGACTTTCAAATAAAGAAAAAAATGTGACAAATAAATATCAGCTAAGCTTAAACTAAGTGAATTACTCTTTTATTCAACAATCTCTCATTAAAGTTATTTGCAATCAGTTTAAAATTCACTTTATGCTACGCAAGAAAGCTACACTTTAATGTTGTCTAAAAGCATTCCACATATAGTTCAATACATCATGAAAAAAACCCAGTTTTATTCCTTTTATTATAGCTACAGAATAGCTAAGTGACTAGTGGCTGTTGGTTGATAATGACTGCTGTAGGGACAAACAGGTTCTTATTATTTGTCTTACAAACCAGCCTAAAAATGGATAAAAAGAAAAGAGCCAATGTATTAAAAATCATTCTGTGTTCTTGCACATCATTATTGTTATTATTGATGCAGTGTATTTCTTCCCCTTCTGGAGGCTGTAACTTAACCCTGCTAACCACCTGCCCAGGGCTAAAAGTGACCTTTGTTGCCTTCCTTCTTCACAAGAAAGGAACAATAGAAACTTCGACTGTGTTTCATGGAAGCTGATTCTTTGGAACATGCTCAGTAAGAAAAATGGTTATAGTCTTGCTGATTCAGTTCAGTTGCTCAATGCGGCAGAAAAGACTTCTGGTGCCTGGTGATCAAAGATCAATCAGACATGTTTGTTCTACCAGTTCTTCAAAGCAAGTCTTTTTCCATTTTTTTAAAGAATAAATCAATTTAATGTCTTTGCAGCTGAACTGAGTTGTAATGATTCAGTAATTTTGCCTTATATTGTAAAGCTGTGTACCTAACAATGAATAACATGTGTTACAAAGAGGAGAACTTTCCAATATGAAGTGAAACAAAGAAAGTTTTTTTTCGATTACACTTTTGTAATTAAATGGATGTATTAATCGATACATATACAAAATACAAAAAGAAATTGTTTAGGGACATACAGAAAAGACATATGACATTAGTCACAACACAAAAAAGGCAAAATCTGTAATATTTGTATCATATTTTATTTCTTTAAATTTTAAAGGAACTCTATGAGAAACCATCAAATTACATCTTTGCTTATTCTTGCACCAATAAACTAATAATCGAGTCCTGGCAGTTGTATTAATTCAAACCTTTGTTATAGGGTTTTCACTGAAACACTACCAGTCATCATGTTTTGACATTGTGTAATGAGATTGAAAATTTCAAGTACAAACTCAGCAGGGAGAGAGCTGATGACACACTTGTTCATTTCCATTTCACTTTAATCTCTATTACTGGCGATTCAAATGGGCCCATACGAGCACTCATTTTCTTACAAAGCACTTAACCTCTGACAAACTGCTGAAGTTCTTTTGGCCACAGAACTTCTTTGTCCGAACTCTTTAGAGAAAGTGAAGAAGCGGGGAAGTCAGAGAGGAGAAACAATGGGAAGCAGGCCAGAGAAGGTGAACCACTGACCTATTTTGAATTGATAATTAAGGGTAATAATGGCTAATAAGCTGTAATAATTTGGGCCAATAAAGAAAGTTGGCAGATTGATGATGATGATATGAGCTGCGTCAGATGACCTTGCTCTGACGACAGAACAGAGACAATACACTTCAACCACGGGGGTGGATTAAATTTGACCCTGGATCAGTGAATCATCGGGTAATTATTAAGGAGAAAGAGGAGTGGTGGGTTGTAGAGGCTGAATGATGGAGATATGGCTGGGGGATGACGTAGAAACTGTTTTTGATAAAAGAAAAAAACCCAAAGATTCTCTTTGGGTACATCACACCCAACATAATAGAATGACAAAGAAGAATGATGGAGGACTCTGGTGCAGAGTAGTGACGATGGAAAAAAAAGAGAGACAGTAAAAGAGACAAGTTGGAGAGGGAATGCAATACATTACAGAGAAAGGACAAGAGTTATAGTAATGTGCAGCGGTCCAGAGTGACCTGTCGTTAGGACTATTTCCCCTGACAGCTTCTCTCTGTCTCCAGGCCTGATGCCAGTATGCTAATTCCCCTCAGATGGTCTTTTCATTGGTTCACGCTGACTCCTGTCGACACGTGCCAGATGACTGTCCCCTTGTTCCCCTATTAAATACCACAGCAATGAATATGGCAAGCCGATCGTTTGATTAAGATAAGAGCAGAAAAAATCCGTATGCCAGCTGCCTGATTGCAGTGAATCACATACACTGTTATACTGAGTTATCACACGGACCACAACTATACAGTACAGTCAATGTAGTAAACTTAACAAAAAACTACTTCAGAGAACAGATCGTTTGCTCATTCTATTAAAGTAATACATAAAAAGACTGAATAGTAAATTATATAATCTTGTTGTCATACAAGAGAAAGTGACATTAAAAAATAAAATAAAATTTCTCAAATAGAAAATTATAAAGATTTAATTATGGTTTTATTCATGGCCCCTATTGATTCACTCACAGTTTACTCACAGTTAAGTTAATTACAAGAATTATGAATCAATCAATTAAGACTGAATCAAATTAAGCATGATCAATTACACCTGACATAATTTCTCGTGCTTTAAGAAGAGCTCTCTGGGTTGTTAGATGCTGACAGATCAGATCTACTTTTTTATGAATCCAAATTTTATATTTGTTAATGCAAAAGACAAGTTTAGCAGCTTCAGTGTAATTATGAAATTAATAACTTCATTTAGTCATCCATAAGGAACTCCTTTGCAATTTACTTTACTTCAGTATATTTAATTTGAATATATTTTAATAAACGGTATGATGTGTTCACAAATGTATTACTCTGTGTGGAAATCTCATTTTTCTTATCACTGGTATGTTTCCTTTCTTGCAAGTGTTGAATATTATTTCATGTAGTGTCTATATGCTGACGAACATGTCTCACCCTACAGCAGTTGGAATATGCTCCAGCCTCCCTCCCAACCCTGAATTGGATAAGCTGGTATGACGACCAGTTGAACCTTGGTGATCATGATATTTGATAATCTTCTCTCCTGTGACAAAGCCTATGTGTTCACTCTCACAACACAAATCAGAAATCAGTTTCGGGGAGGAAATAAGAGATACGATGAGATGCCACGCAATGAGTTTGTTTCAGGTGAAAGTCTTTTCCTTCTCTTTTGTAACAGTATTTAATCTTTTCTGTAATGAAAGAGTTAAAACTTCACTTTGTATTCTTTCTTGTGAAGATTGCAAGTGTGTGTGAGTGTGAGTGCTCTGTGCAGCCAGATTGATCTGTATGCGTATGTTAGTAGTGCAATAAATGCCTCCAAAGACTCCTTGTACATTCCCATTGTTGTACCCCTATCTTTCAGTGGCATATACAGAATATATGTAATCCATATATTTTACCATTACCAATTTATTTACAAAGCACACACAAATTGGACAAAGTGTTATAGAAGGCACAAAACACCACACAACAAATCAGCAACAACAACAGTATTGATAATAAATAGAAAGTAAGAGCACACCAACCTCACTTTGAGTTAAAAGCCAAAGAATAAAGATGAGTTTACCAGCATGTCTTAAAAAAGAGGCAATGAGGAGGCCATCCTAACATGGGCAGAGAGATCATTCCACAGTTTGGGAACGATAGCTGGAAAGGCTTGGTTGCCAATGGTTTTCAGTCGGGTTTTAGGGAATGCCAGGAGCAGCTGATTCATTTTCAGATACAGCTCTCTTCAGATTGCATCAGAAGTCATAATATTACCACTGACAAGTTCAGTGTACATCTCTCATAGCCTTTCTTTCGTTCTTTCTTTCTTTCTTGTTTCCATTTACCGTCAGGTAAAAGTGTAGTAAGAAAACGTAGCAGGCTTGAGACAATTTTTTCCCCATCATTGAAGCCCATTTCTGCAAACTCCGAAACAAATCACTGAATTTTAACATTTAATAATAACATCTTCATGACATTTATGTGATTTCCTATCTCTGTGATTAAAAAGACCTTTTTAACAAGGAGTTTGCTGTAATGTATTTTCATACCTCCATCTATAGTTAGAATGGCTCTGCTGATGTTTTTAATGGTCAGTCAAGCTGTGGATGAACAATGAATCCTTGTATGACAATTATAGGTTTAAAGAAATTGGAGCAAATTTCTAAATCATCTGATGTTCTGATATATTGAATAAAAGACTGCTGTCTGGAACAAAGAATAATATTTAAGGTTTGCGCGTGTGCCAGTGTGCATGAGTAAGAAATAGCACATCAGATCAGATGAATTAAGCTGCTCATCATGATGGCCTGTCCTCACTGATCATTAGGAAAAATGCATGTAGAATTTGTCACCCTGGCCCCTATCAAGTGCGGGTAATTACCACTAATGCATCATCTTCTATTCAAGATCGCAACGTTATGTTTCAGAGGGTTGACTGTGAACCACCTCTGACCTAAATGTTTTATTCATTCACAGGACTCATTTTATTCTTTTACACTCACATTTCACACGTCGAACCATTTGTCCCGAGTTAAGAGTTGGCCCATATTAATTCCAGGTATGTTTTTATCAGTGCTAAAATTAATTCATGTAGCGTCGTACTGTGTTGTTCAAATTAAATCAAATTCCAAAAAAAAAAATAAAAATATACAGGGTATGAATATGGTCTTTGTCGTAAGTGATCAGTGTTTTAGGACATATTTATAAGTTGTTTTCCTTCTTTAATTGCCTTTTATGCCTTTTATATATGCCTCAGCTTTTGGGAATGGCTGTGTTACACTGGAGTGTGCACCTGTGCTGATTTAAGTGTCTAAAGAGAAAAAAGCTCCAGGTTTCAGCTCTTCCATATGTAGTTTTATTTGCAGAAGAGTCGTTAATTACAATTTTTCTATGCTTTTATAATTAGTTTATGTTTTTCCAATTGAAGTAAGTGGATTTGCACACAGCAGACAAATTTCTTTAATGCTCTCGGGAAACAGGAGACTCAGTGGTTATTACATTTTCATTTTGGAGAAAGAGGTAAACCATATTAATTTTTAAAATTTATTTAATGAAATTACTCTGCAGTTTATTGACATTAAGCATCAGGTTCAAATTTATATCTGCTAAACCATCACAGCAGAGTGGAGAGATATTTGCAGTGCACTTGCTTCTTTTGAGAAAACTAAGAAAGTCTATCAAAAATATGTTTTTTTTATTACCATATAAAACAAAAACACACAGCCAGAACAGATTTTTGTTTGTAATCTAAATTATAACCGGTATACATACTCAGCTGACATCCAAAGCATTTTGTTTCTCTATTTTACTACCTGCTCTTGAGGCTGAAAATCATTTAACATATTCTTTTAAATGCTTTGACACAACCAGCACAGTTCCTACTTATAAGACCGAACAGCAAAAATACCACCTATTACCCCTCCACATAAACACATGTGCACATTAGGGGAGCTCATGTGATATTATGATTCCAGAGGCATCCAACTCCGGTGTTGTGAAGACAGAGGATCATGGAGGGTAGTAATGGCTGCATTATTACTCCTCTTATTGTGTCTTAATTAGTGGCATTTAATTATGCACTAATGCAGTGAGGACTATTAAAGACATTGAGGCCTGCTGATCAGGGAATTAAAGCAACACACATACACACACCCACACACCCACACACACACACACACACCTACAGGCACAGGCACACTTTTCACACAGACAGTTTGGGTGTGCTGTAGAAATCTCAGTTCCCTTTAACTAGAAATTACAGACACCCTGCAGAGAAAGTGTGTATGTGTGTGTGTAGATGGAACAGAAAGTAAAGAGGAGGTGGCATGATAGAAAAAACTAAAGAGAAATGCTAAAGAAATAAAATAAAATAAATAAAAGTCAGGCATAACACAACAAAATGATGGTGATAAAATAACAATAAATAAAAAGGATTGAATGAGAAAGGAAAAGATAAGGGTCATCACTATTAGGGAGATTCTGCTCGTTAGCAATGACACCCGAATAGGTTTTAATTTTTTACTCCCACGCCTCTCCTCCACTGGTGCATCTCAATTATTTGTTCAGAGGCTGGTGTGACAATAGTGTCGACTGTGAGAGCCTTTGGGATGCTAAACAGGGGATAGGAGGTTAAATATAAGTCATTTTTAGTGGGCTGAACCTGGGGCTTTGTGCTGCCGTTGAGGAGAAGCTTCAAAGCTTGACTTAAACAGAACAAACAAAAGAGCAAACTTGATCCTGCTTTTGAAGTTGTGGAGCTGCTGTCCAAAATGTTGGCTGCTCATATCCATCTTTTGGAAGATCATACACACACTTGAACACAGCGTGCATCAGCACATGTACACATGCTCAAATGTGGACAATTGCGTGCACTTAAGTATGAATTATGGAAGGTGATAGCAAGATATTTTTTTTTGCTATCTTTGTTCTTAAATAGAATAATAAGTATTCTTAAAATTATCCTCTTAAAATATAACAGTTACACCATGTAATATGATATTCAGCTCTGTTTTTGAACTGGATGTTCAAAGAGGGTTTAGATCTTCCTTGGATGACTCCAGAGTGAAGAAAAGTAAAAAATTACTTTTATGTCATCGTATGTTGGTTCAGTGAAAAATATTAACTCTCACAGTTCGTACTCCTTATCTCATAGTTAGAGCCAAATATATATTTAATATTATTTCTGTAATCAGTTGTAATCAATAATTGAAAATAATGTTTTTAAAGAAAAACAGCTGGAATATAAATTCATTATTCTGACCATTTATTATGCATTAAACAGAACTACAGGTGGCATGTGAAGTGATCTTTTTGTTATTACTTCTTGTTGTAGAGTATCAAAATATTTAATAAGGGTAGAGACGTATTTCTTTATTTACACATCTGAGGAATTGATAGATAAAAGTCGGGACCTGAATGTCTGTTTCCACTGATGTAAAAGAATGTCCGAGTCTATTGGAATTTTTTTCCTCAGCTTTTCAAACACAGTCGTCCCTGAAAGGATGTGCAAATGTAAACAGTTATTTAAATAACTACAACACGAAGGATTTGGTTTTAAGTTCTTTATAAATATCTTCAGATAAATAGTGTTATAATACAAGCATAACATTTTTAATGCACTGCTAGAGAATACACAAAAAAGTGCAACAGGCCTAATTAAAAATTACGAAGGTCTACTTGTCTTTAGCCGGTAGGCCTGCCAATGATTGAAGTAAAATAAGTAGAATAACAGCAAAAATCAAAAAACAGAGCAGTTGATTTGCATTTGAAATCATTTCGGACTGTTTGTCTCCTAAATCAAAGCTTTCTTTGGGATTAGCATCTCTACCAGTCTGATTGTATTTATCAGTGCCACATTACAGTATGTGGTAAATGCCCTCACAAATTGTGCAAATAAATCATGATTTCAATCAACATGAGTCTAATGAAAAATCCATTACACAGCACAATGTTAAACTTAATTTTACAACGCTCTTACAGCTGCACGTAATCTATTTGTCGTCTCTGATAAGTCTTATTTCGGGTAATCTCAATGTCTTTCTCGCTTTATTTTTTTTCTTTTCTTTCAAAAATAGCCTGCAATTTACCCGGTTAGGACAGCAGGAGGGCCGGGTGTAGAGGGTTCCCTTTTCCCTCTAGCAGATCACTTTTCTCCATCAGTGAGGACGGTGAGCAGATCTGGGCCGGGCCGGACTGCAGACCCGTCAAACCCGGCACGGGGCCCAGGGACGGGGTGGGTTTTATTGGCACTGGAACGGCTGGCAGGGTTTGCCCGTTGGCGTTGTGGTACAGGCCCTTGGCTGACACGCTGAATGGTGCGTACTCGGATGATGCTGGCACGGATACGCCACCCATAGACTCTGAGAGCATGCCGACGTGCGGCCACATAGAATTGACCATGCTGCTGAGCTGGGGGGGCACCGGGTAACCCAGATGGTGCATAACCGAGGTAAGGGGAAGCCCACTGGCCATCACACCCTTGTAGTCCCTTCCTATAATGTTCTCTATGGCAAATGGGTGTTTAAACCCACCGGGCTGTGCGCAAGTGATGCCCCCGTAACCCTGAAAGTGAGGAAGGCGACCCACGTTTGGAGGGGCGGCTGAGTGGTCGTGGTGGCTGGATGCAGTGCCCAACTTGCTGCCAGGGTGATGGTGGTGATGGTGGAAATAGTGCATCATGGGGGAACTCTTGCAGGTCATATGCTCGGCACGCAGCACCTTGAAGCGCTTCCGTCTCCTCAGGAAGCTGCCGTTCTCAAACATGTCACCGCAGTCCGGATGAAGAGCCCAGAAGCTGCCTTTCCCCGGCTGATCAGGCCGACGGGGTATCTTGATGAAGCAGTCGTTAAATGAGAGGTTGTGTCGCAGGGAATTCTGCCATCTCTGGGTATTCTCTCGATAATATGGAAAGCGATCCATGATGAACTTATAAATGTCACTCAGAGGCAGCATCTTTTCAGCTGAGTTCTGAATAGCCATCGCTGTGAGTGATATGTAGGAGTACGGAGGCTTCTGGTCGCTGTAAGAGTTTTTCCCTGGACGAGGCATAGCTGGTTACTCTTTTCTTGAAGTTTAAATTCTTGAACAAAAATGCTTTTAAAGTTTTTTTTTTAACGTTTTTTTGTTTTTGTTTTACGAGTTCACTTGCCAGTCTTCATATCAGTCTCCATCTGACTGATCTGCTCCAAAGCTTTGAGCCATCAGATTATATTACCTGCTTTATCGATTAATAGTGAAACCCAAAGGCCCGCCGCTCAGGTAAGATCCTCGAGAGTCTCTCACGTCCGTAAATAAGTTGGTTTTGTCCGTGTCTTCGTCAAATTATGCTTTTGAAATCGTGCGTAAATGTCAAATTTCCGTGCGTAAAAGTTGAGAAGTCCTCCGAGTTGCTCTTGTTTCCGCGGCGGCTGAATGATGATATGAGAGGCCGGTTTGCTTTGCTGTCTGTGTGTGATGTGGCTCCTCTCCTCTTGTGCCACGCTCACACTCAATGAGCGCCGTTTTTGTAAGACCCCCGCAGGTCGCCAGCTCTATTATCTATTATCCAGACACTCAGGGGACACGTCATGAGAGAGCAGAGGGCTGTGTGTGTGTGTGTGTGTGTGTGTGTGTGTGTGTGTGTGTGTGTGTGTGTGTGTGTGTGTGTGTGTGTGTGTGTAGGGGGGGGGGGGATAAACATGAGAGGATGTGCGTTCAGCACATGCCTTTGCGTCTAATTTGCTGTTTACCAATCAAAGACTCCCACGTAAAGTACACGAGGACAAAATTGACACTTTTGGACCGATTTTAACATCTAATCTTCGTTTAAAGTGGCGAATCTCCTGAAATGTCTTGGAGCAAGACAACAAAATCACCAAAGGTTTTGTGGCATTTTCTCTGCGAATAAACTTGACCTTTGACCTCTCCTGCAATTTTTTAAACAGCACCAGAAGTCATGTAATGTTATAGTATTAAAGTGTTCAGTTGCTTCACATATAAAGACTGCCTTGTCATCTGTGTGTCTGCGGTGAAAGAACTGTGACGGAGAGCGTGGATTTGCGTTGAAATCTCCCCCATTCGAGTCGAGGAAACAAATAGTAAAGAATAGAATATATAAATACAGCATCTTTGTTAAATTTGCTCGATTGCACTTTCAGACTTTGCCAACAATAAATCATGTCTTCCTTTGCGCACAATCATCAGTGCGCTTCTCTTCTGCTCTCAATTACACCAGCTCGTTCGCACAGAAACACACAAAAACACACTGAGAGAGAGAGAGAGAGAGAGAGAGAGAGAGAGAGAGGCGCTGTTGTTGATTAATTGCTGAGAGGGGAGTCCGGCGGCTGTCTGTCTGTTCAAACACTCTCTGGTGAATCCTACAAGGATGTAAACAAACTTCATCCCCTGCTCTGAATTCTGTTCAGCGGAGAACCGCAAAAAGCCCCCCTCCCTCCTCGTAGTTTTTTCTCCTCTGGCCAGGTGTCATGACTGGGTCCTTGACGGCTCCTGTCTTCCGCGGTGCCCCGGTGGGCCCTCGAATACATTACAATAATTAAGCCTTCCGTGATTTAGCCTCCTAAGAGAGAAGTCCAACAATGTAATTAAGGGCAAGCTCGCTGTATTAGGTATGAATATTCAAAACTGTGTCAATTAATTAGCCGGTGTATCACTCCCGTTATGTCCCGGTCCTTCAAGCCCACTCAAAAGGTCAACC
>NC_140568.1:28490553-28493053 GCF_057381845.1 Rhamphochromis longiceps | reverse complement strand
TGCATATAGGTGTCTGCGATAGGCCGTAATAAAATGATATGAACAAAGTGATTTCTATTTAAGGGAATACCAGGGAAAATATGTTGTTATGGACACCGATTGTTGTTGTAACCCAACATGCAGGGTTGCAGCATTTCTTACCCACCGTACAATACTTACAATAATTAATATACTTACAATACAATATTTCACTTATCTGTGTAAACGGCTGTCTGTCAGCACAATGCAAACCTGTCTGGGATTAAATTTTTAGGCGAGTTTAAGACCTTTTATCTGGGGAGAAGAAAAGCTCAAAGAGGCAAATCTGCAGATCAGAGCACAGCAAGGTAATTGAGTGATAAGAGGGGACGACTGATGAGTGTCATGTCATGTCAGATCCAGATAAGGTGTAACACATGTCACGATTAACAGCCATTCCTCAGTTCTCTCTCGCACACAAATGCACACACACGTACAAATTGTGTGCGAGGGCACTTTATCCCTCTCTCTCTCGTAGCTCTCTAATGTAAACTTTGATGATTCACTCTTTTGCTGACCACGCTCTCGTCTCTGTCATTCTCCTCATCCCGCTTTCTCTCCACTCTCTGCATGGCTATGGTCCAGAACAGCAATACCTCTAATTATGTTGGCTCTTAGAACTTACTGAAGCCATCTTTCCTTCTCACTCAGATTTGCTCTGTGTAGCTCCACGGCTCTAACTCCTTCACTCTTACGACATTTGGCATCGAGCTAAAGCGGCATGCTGAGTGCGCTTCGCGCATCTGTCTTTCTCAATCTGTACACTATCACACATGCAAACACAAAAAAACAGAGTCGTAGGACTGCTTTAATTGGCTTTGTTTGCGCCTTCATTCAGAAACAGGTCATTTTAAAACTTTGTATGTTGGGATGTTCTAACATTTGTCATTTTTCTCTCTTTAATTATTTAGAATTATTTAGAGCATCACATAGATTTTGTTGTTGAGACATCTATCTATCTAATTAAATAAACTGCTAGACCTATGTGATGTCAGAAAAATTAATGCGTGATAACACTTTTAAGCATTGGAATGAGGATATATTTGCAAAAAAGCAGATTTTTCTGTGAGCATAGTAGCCTAATGCTCACCAGCGTGTCTGCGTGAATGCATGGTCCATGCATAAATTGACTTTTCTTATTCATTGCAACTCAGGCTGCCTTTTGCAGTGTTTTATTGAGCATATACATTGTTTGGTGGCGAAGATGATACAATTAATCGGTCATCACTACAGGGGCCTTTCTGTGTGGAGTTTGCATGTCCTTGTTGTGCTTTGAGGCTTCTCTCCAGGTACTCCGGCTTCCTCCCACAGTGTAAAAGCACACTTGTCAGGTTAACAGGTGATTAGGTGTGAATTTGAGTGTGACTGTCTCTCTGTGTTACTCGTGTGATGGAGTGGTGACCTGAACAGAGTGTACTGATGTCTTGCCCAATGACAGCTGGGATAAACTCTGTGATTCTCACTTAGATAAGCCGATGGACGGATGGATGAGAGACCACAGCTTCAGTCAAAAATGAGTAACTTTTAAGGTTATATAGAAACTCCTAATTGAAAATTAGCATTGAAATCCAATATCTCGTGAACTGGAACTTTTTAATTAGGTTTGTGATCTTATTTTCTCTTTTTCTAGTGAGCATTTTAATTTGTTACACCAAAATATTTCTGTTATTTTCCTTTTTTTCCCAGCAGAAATTGTGTGAATTCTGCTGCAATATGTTCCTCAGCTATATGACCAAGATGTCAGGTTGAGATGAAGCACGTGTATGGAAATTTAGGGGTGTACATCATGTAAACATCACTACGGCACATTGGTATGACCTCACACCAGGAAGCAGCTGTTCTCTGTGTGTACTTTTTATATTATTTCTATATTAAGAGGAAATCATCATAGCGGTTCTGCAGTGTGTTCTACAGACGCACGATTCAGGTGGAAGCTGAGACTCCAATAATGATTAATAGATATTTCTAATTTAGCACAATGAAGAACCGGGTGGTCCAATGATTGCAAAACCACAGGTGTAAATATTTTTAATTATTTTAGGTTGAATTAGGTTGTTTAAGTGTCTCACAACTGTTAGAGAGGGAGTGATTTTTTTTTTAAATTAATCTATTTCAGTTTTTGCTGAGAGCAAATACAATAATAAATTTTGTAGTTTTTACATTTAATCTTTATTTATCTAAGCAAAAATAAAAAATAAAATCAGAGCAGCTGTTCATGTATTTCACAAAACTGTCCTAAACCTAAACGAGGGGAGAGGATTTGAATATGGCAGCTCAGAAAGGCGAGGAGGAGAGAAAGAGAGCACTCAGATTGAAAGGTATCAGGTGGCCAGTACACATGTGCGCGCACACCAGTGTTCTCCTATTGCAGTCGAACAGACATTGGCCTTTTCTCCTGCTAATGCATCACTTCCTTTTCTCTGGCTATCTACTATTGATTTATTTTGCTGCCCTCCCTGCTATGAAGGAACGGGCAGGAGAG